>NC_060126.1:463099902-463399902 GCF_021461395.2 Schistocerca americana | reverse complement strand
ATTAAAAGTGTATTTAATGGAAGAAACAAGAGATGGCAATTTTACTTAAGTATGATGTGACAGCTCTTCCCTTTATACCTTCTATATTTGTGGCTACAGCTGTTACACATTGTCTTGACAGTGGTAATACTTAATTCAATGTATTGATTAGTTAGGTTACAATCGGTTTCCGAACTTAGGGTAACAGTGGAGATTGGGAGTTGATTTGAAATGTCACAGCTGCACCAGGTGCGAGGGCTCGGTGAAACTTCGAGCCACTCACACCTGATATGGCCAAAGATGAAGAAACGTCACATCTTCACACAGTGTTACATGCTATAAAATGGCGTAACTACATAGAGTGTTACATTTTCAGACTGATTTGATTTAGTGGCTGAGAACCTTAGCTTACTTTTGCTTTGTTTGCATGTTTATCTCGTCTTCACTTCCTATGTGTGATGCAGCATCTGATTCAGTGCCAGGTTTGTGTTGTTTACTATGTTCTGTTGATCTGTCAGATGTTCGAACCTGTCTTATTCTGGCGTATGGTCTCTACTGTGTGTGTGTGTGTGTGTGTGTGTGTGTGTGTGTGTGTGTGCGCGTGCGCGCTGCATGTAGTAATCGTGATACTTCGTCTGCGATGTTGTTTGTAAGAGTTCTAGTCATCTTGTCTATGTATTAACTGTTCTGTGTCTTGATTCTCGTAACTCGGTCTTATCTACCCTAGGGCATCGCAGATGAGCACTGTGTCTTCAGATGTGCCATTCTCACCACAGGCCGAAGTGTGAGTCTGTTTTAGGCCAAACCGGTGGAAACGCATAGGATATGGGCTGTGGTCCATGAGAAAGTGCACCATGCCACGTGGTGGATTTATGTACTTCAAATTCCTCTTGCACTGGGAAAGAAGGGAGCAGGGGAGCAGGGGACCAGGGTGGTCAATATCTTGCAGAAAATCTCACTGTGTCGGTTTGCTGTAATACGAGACAAGGTATTTCACGTTTATCTCCATACTATCAATTTTTTTTTTCAATAGCTGTCGAACACACTTAAAACTTACAGTACAGGACTGAAAAAATAAAAGCCATACCTTTTGCTATGGCAGATATGAAAGTTCCATATGTTACCCACGTACGAAAACACTTTCCTTTTACATGGTATCACTTGACAAAACCTCGTATCGTTATCTCGAATGATTTAGTAGTTCTGAGGTATGTTATGAATATTTCATTCTCGCGCGTGTGCGGTCGGAACTGTACCTGCTATATGAGTTCGATTGTCTCGGGAATAGACACAGATAGAGAACGCTCCCGAAGTCTACAGAAAAATTCAATATCTTGGCTAAATTTCATCCACATTAACATATAGTGTAATATGCACCAAACGCAAAATCATAGCGACCCATATTTTTCGTTGAATTTTTTTCGAATTTCACGCAGCATCTTACTTCAATGATAATATCACAATAAGAATTACCATTATCGAAACTTGGGGCACTTCACAATTAAGATAACATATGAAACTATAAATAACGTGAAAATCGTTTTTCTTGTTTTTTACCGATTAGCTTGTACGAAGTCTTTTGAGGAAGATGGCAGGACGTGCGCCTCGAATTGGTCAGCGCAGCGCGTCGCCAATTGGCGCACCGAAAGCAGGCAAAGCATATCTTCTCAGTCAATCCGGCTTCCCACCCGGCTGCCATTGTGTCCAGCAACATTAGATAACAAGGGGGATATCTTCCGCGCTGGCTGAAGCCGCATTGCGCTGGGGCTTCCACTGCAGGTAACCCGGTTTCTTTCTGTGCACACCATTGACGAAGGTGGCCTGTGCGCCGGCCATACTGGTTGTAGTTTTTAGGTGGTTTCCCACATCTGACTAGATGAATACCAGGCTTGTACCAAAATTCTCGCCTCTGTTACACTATTCACAAACGCTTCGCAAATGCTTTCATTCATTCACATGGAATGACACTAGACGCTGATAGGTGAGGTACACAGATTTGGGCCCAGGGGAAGGGATGACGTGACCACTAACAGTGCTAAATTGTGATCAGTATGCTGACCCTGTGAAGATTCGGCACGAGGCCAGGAAAAAGAAGACAGATTCTAAAGCTCTTTACAACCTCACTACGGGGATATACCGCTTGTCAATGTTAGCGTTGGAAATTTTCGCAAGAGCGTGCGAGAAATCAGCTAAAATTGAATGGCCATACAGCCGGAATCGGATGTCAGGATGTAAACACCAACAAATGCGGCTCATCACCGCAACTCAGCCCTTAGATTCTCTACCCTTCTGCTTTCTTCCTTTCCGCTATGTGGACTCACAATGTTGGGGGCCCACCAGAAATACGGGCCCCGCAACGAACTTGTGACACGCAAGTCGCCTTGTCCAACCACTCACCTTGTCCGCCATACTTAGCGAACGCTCGACTCCGTGCAGGACCCACGGACAATCAACATGCCAGTGGAAAGGTAGCCAATAAAAATCTTAACCCTCCTGACATCTTGGGGTCTTTAGTGATCCCACAGCGTAATTCTCTCTAACATACACCTTGTGCTGTATTCTCCAAATTATGAATTTCATAATGGTTCAGAAAACTTTTTGAATGTACTCGTATTAACAAAAGAAAAATTCGGAGTAGGAATTAAAATCGATGGAGAAGAAATAAAAACTTTGAGGTTTGCCAATGACATTGTAATTCTGTCAGAGACAGCAAAGGACTTGGAAGAGCAGCTGAACGGAATGGTCAGTGTCTTGAAAGAAGGATATAAGATGAACATCAACAAAAGCAAGACAAGGGTAATGGAATGTAGTCGAATTAAGTCGGGTGAAGTCGAGGGAATTAGATTAGGAAATGAGACACTTACAGTACTAAAGGAGTTTTGCTATTTGGGGAGCAAAATAACTGATGATGGTCGAAGTGGAGAGGATATAAAATGTAGACTGGCAATGGCAAGGAAAGCGTTTCTGAAGAAGAGGAATTTGTTAACATCGAGTATAGATTTAAGTGTCAGGAAGCCGTTCCTGAAAGTATTTGTATGGTGTGTAGCCAAGCATGGAAGTGAAACGTGGACGATAACCAGTTTGGACAAGAAGAGAATAGAAGCTTTCGAAATGTGGTGCTACAGAAGAATGCTGAAGAACTAATGAGGAGGGATTGAATAGAATTGGGGATGAGCTTGTGGCACAACTTGACTAGAAGAAGGGATCGGTTGGTAGGGCATATTCTGAGGCATCAAGGGATCATCAATTTAGTATTGGAGGGCAGCGTGGAGGGTAAAACTCGCAGAGGGAGACCAATAGATGAATACACTAAGCAGATTCAGAAGGATGTAGGTTGCAGTACTAACTGGTGGATGAAGAACCTTGCACAGGATAGAGTAGCATGGAGCTCTGCATCAAACCAGTCTCTGGACTAAAGACAACAACAACAACACAAAATCATGATAGAACCACTGAATGCCACTGGGGTCATATTCGACTTCACTTCTCTCTTGGACTTTTATAATACATTTATGTTGTTTTGCGGTCTATTTGTTGCTTTTATTGCTTTGTTACATTCTTCGAAATATTGTTGGAAATTGCGATTGCTGACAACGCCGTCAGTTATTTGTTACTTTCTTATGGAGATTAGTTCTGTGTCTGTTGCATTTAGTTGAAAATGCCTTCCGAAAATGAAGTGCTCGAAATACTGCTGCAAGATAATTCTCTCTCTGCAGAATCAAATAGTGATATCAGTGATACAGATTCTGATGTCTCGTCTAGTGACGAAGAAACTGACGTCCTAAAAGAGAGTATTCCTGAATGAGATACAAGTTCAGAAGAAGATTTAGGCAGTGCAGACGTCTAGCTTGTAAAGGAACTTGACACACAGTTCTTATCTTTACAGGTAGGTACTTATTGTATTTTAAATTACTACGCACGTTTGGTGGCGTCTAGTACCATGATATATACTTTGTATCTCTTTGGTCTAAATCAAAAAGCAAAGAAGAAATATGGCATAAACACGAGTTGAGAAGAACTTGTTTCGTAGGAAGAACGTAAGTGACAAAATAATAAAGTAGACTAACAAAGAGGGAAGTCTTGTTTACGGTAGTAGAACTGCCGCTGAACTGAAATGCTGTATCTGTATCTAACAAATGCTTACAAGGCCCATAATGAAGCAATTACATATCTGTGGAATAAAGTGGATGGCAGACCCATATTTAGTCAAGCAGTGGTTGGAAATTGTTTTATCCAAATTCAAGATGCATCCAATTTGACGACGCAGGTTCGAGGCATCGCAATCGTGCACACGACGAGCGGCTCCCATCAGGGAAATATTTGAATTCCGGGTAAAGACATTTCAAGACGTGTATGTTTCTCACAGAAATGAAACAACTAACGAACATCTTTTGATATATCGTCGTAGATGTCCTTTCGGCAATATATTTCTCTAAAACCAGAAAAAACATGGGTTGAATTTACGGACTATGTCCTAGTGCAACATTTTACGTTCTCTATCTGCAGGTCTACACTACTCGACAAGAAAATGAATAAGTGAAGCTTGTCAAGGCAAAGTAGTTGTTTTAGACATGGTGAATGGCTTAGAACACAGGGGCAGAAACGTAACAGCCGACAATTTTTTCACAAGCCTTAGTTTGTCGAGGAGTGTTTTGAAAATCGATCTCTCATTTTTCAGAATTATTTGTAGAAATAAAGGAGAACTACCAGAAGCTTTCACTCATACCAAAGGTATGAGTCAAATATTCATCCATTTTTGAGCTCCAAGAGCATATAACAGTTGTTTCATATTGTCCTAAAAAGGGCGAAGCACAATGCATTCAAGACAGGAACTGGAAGCAGATGAAGAATCCAATCCAATAATGATTCTGGATCATAAGAAAACAAGGTCATGAGGACGTACAACGGATATAATGAACATGCTGGTAAGAACGTACACAACGAAAAGGATGAGCAGAAGGTGGTCAGTGATGATATGCATCCTACACCAGGCTGGACAGAAAAGAGTAATTACAAGAGGTGGGATTTACTCACAGAGGTAGGAAATCAACTCATTGGTTTAAAACTAGACAGTATCAGTTCTCCAGTACTTTCACCAACATTACAGACGAAAAAGCCAGGCGTCCACTTTGTGAAACATCCATGGATAGAAAATACACTGGAAAGTGTTCAAAATGTGCATGTTCTTTGCGTAAAAACCATTCGGCCATTTCTTTGCTTAAATGCGATGCTTAATACACTATGTGATCAAAAGTATCCGGACACCTGACTGAAAATGACTTACAAGTTCGTAGCGCCCTCCATCGGTAACGCTGGAATTCAGTATCGTGTTGGCCCACCATTAGCCTTGATCACAGCTTCCACTCTCGCAGGCATACTTTCTATCAGGTGCTGGAAGGTTTCTTCGGAAATGGCAGCCCATTCTTCACGGAGTACTGCACTGAGGAGAGGTACCGATGTCGGTAGGATTCAGGTCAGGACTCTGTGCAGGCCAGTCCATTACAGGGATATTATTGTCGTGTAACCACTCCGCCAAAGTCCTTGAATTACGAGCGTGTGTTAGATCGTGTTTTTTTTTTTTTTGTTTTGGTTTTAGGGCGCAAAACTGCGAAGGTCATTAGCGCCCGGTCCGTGACTTAGGAAACAGTAAAAAAAACGAAAATGGAAAGCAGCAGCAATGGAAACGAAACTCAAAAAATTGGAGAAACTAAAACCAGAAGGAAAGCTTAAAAATCCACTACACAAAGGGGTTGGTTGTCCCCAAAAAAAGCTTCAGATGACTGACGGCATTTCACTGGCACTAATAAACTCGAGAACGCGATCGGCCGAGCGCGTGTCATCTGCTAAAATTGACGATATATCAAGCGACAGCTGTAGACTGGCGCGTAACGGAGTAAAATAGGGGCACTCAATTAAAAGGTGTCTTACCGTCCACAGCCGAGAGCAGTGGGAACAGAGTGGGGGAGGATCGCCGCTTAAAAGATGTCGATGGCTATGGCTAAAAAGACAGTGCCCTATCCGGAGTCTAGTTAAGGGGATACGGAATCACCTATCCCGCAATGTTAATATATGCCTACTATAGGGAACATTTTCTCACAAACTACTGGAGACAGAGAGGTAAAAATTTTACTGTATGTGCATTCATATGTTACAACAATACTGAAACAACAGTTTATTGTCAAAGTATTTTCTTACAGAGATATTGTACATTTATTTTTAAGTAAATTTTTTCCATCGCTTTTTACTAGACTATCACCCCTAAGTCTTTTGTAAATCAAGTAATTAAAAAATCGTTGTTTCAGTATGTAATAGGGACCTATGTCACTACGTCATAAAAATTTCAGACTTCTAGGTTGACCAGTACCTGTGATAATGTTCCTAGATGAAGTAAAAAGTAAACTTACGGGAAACGGAGAAAGAAGATTAAAACATTCCTGATCCGTAGCTAATACCCCCTTCACAGTCTTCATAATCATCTTCAAGTCTTCTTTTGGCACCCCTCTGCACCTGTCTTGCTTTTTTCACTAATGTCTTGATTATATTATCAGCATGCCTTAGTCTGTGCTGATCTAAAAAGAACATAGCACGTACCGTACGGGAACCAACACACATACCCAACTTTTGAAGGACCTGGCATTTAGCTATATTTCCAAGATTGAAGGTTGCCACAGCATCATACACACCAAAATGTAGTGTATTAATTCCGACAAACACTGTTTTTGGGAGACGATGCCATATGACACTATTCAAGCACTCGTTGGGGTTCTGCGTTTTTCCGTGAAGACATTTCATCAGAAGACTTCTGTCAGCCAGATCTCTGAAAATGGGCTTTATTTCTGCCATGATGGCTGATGGTAGACTGTGGTGGTGAATGTATTTCTCTCCTGTTGTTAGTCCCCTATTGTATTTACACCAGCTGTTTTCACCTTTGGGGCACAAACCATGTTGTGGATGCTCATCCGTGGATGCGGTGTGGAAATATAAAGCCCATATAGCTCTCCTCATTTCTTCAAGATTGCCTGTATTTTGCCTGATTGCAAGGCCATAGCAGTTCTGAATGTGGTCTATTATGGAATCAGTCAATCTTCCTCTGCCATCCAAGGTTTTCCCATCATCTAGTTTTTTCCCTTTCATAACTGATTTTAACCTTCTCAGCCTGGCACCCATTCTCTTCTGCACATGTCCTATACATTCAAGTTTGCTTATATTTACACTGTTCCCATATGGTTTGCTTTCCAAAACTTCTTTGAATGCTTTAGAGTCACCATCTCCCAGATATTTGACATAGCGAGCATTATACCACTGTGAAGAGCGATGAAAAATTTTCTTCACCCCAGCAACCTCCATGCCACCACTACTACCATAATACTTAGCAATACAGTCATCACTGTGTTCATTTTTCAGCCTGCCTGTGCACCTACAGTATTTAGACATTATTGCAACATCAATAACCTTGCCAGTATCAACACTAGTTGCTGTTACAACACCATTGTGGGAGGTGTGGCCCCTTTTCTGCCACGTGCCATCAAACGCCACTGTGGGGTCACGACTGCCGTCATTTTCTTCCACTGCTTCTTCCACAGCAACCTGCATTGACTTCTGTGCTACATCTTCAACTGCAGATCCTAGTACATAATTGTAAGCTCCAAACTTTGAAGGTGCACTTGGAAGATTTAGAACACCACATAGCATATCACCAGCTGCTTTGCCCTTACCAATTGCTCGCAATCCATAAACTAACCTAATATTTACACTATAAAGTTCAGTTTTCTTGTATCCATTATTTACAGTTACTGAAACCGAACTTGGAAACTTACAGCTGTATTTACAAACACTGCATATTAAATTAAACTGGGCAGCCAGGCCAACATGGGATTCTACTTTCAGAGAAACGTTTCCATGACATTTTTTGCAGCACAAACTGTTTTCAAGAGCTTCACACAATATATTCGTATCAATGAGTTCAAAAACTTCATTCCCTCTATCAAGTAAATTATATTTCTCTTCCAAATCTCTTAGTTTTTTATGAGAAGCACTGTTTTCATTTGGTGTAAGTTCGTTCGGCAAATCAGTAATAAGTGGATTCACATTTTCCAACAGTGATGATGATGAACTGCTTTGCTTTGCTAATGAATCATTATATCTTTTCTTTTGCCAGTTCACACGCTTTTTAAATACTTTTGCTTTAGCTCTAGGCATTTTCACTGCGAAAAATGAAGCACTAAATACGAAATAACTCAACAACAACTACTTTCTTATATCACACTGTTTACAAAACAGTCCCGCCACAAAGTCAAAGAGTAACTTGAGGAAACCAGAGAGAAACATTTTCGGGCAATTAGTGTATAAATAGTCGCTGGAAACCGGGATATTTGAATTCATGTCACTTTAAAGGTACTGCCAAAAAGTTCATGGTCAGCCACGAGAGACGTGTATAACTAAAGCGCAATACCCGATCTCACAAATATATAAAAATAAAATAGTTATAATTGTAGTAGAGCTATGTATGATACGTCATTTTAAAGAGGAAACATGGCAGAATATAATACGCCAATAAAAAAAAATTCGATTTTTTAACCCAAAATCCGATTCCGTATCCCCTTAAAATTACCTCCACCGGACGACGCGTTCGGGAGGAAGAGGTCCAAGCACAAGGAAGAGCTTTCACGTCCCGCAATTTACTATGGGGAAGTGTCGACCAATGGGCGTGCCATAAAAGAACAACACGACGACATAAAACGCTCCGTAGATCGGCGAAGCGAATCGATCGAATAGCTGGCCGAAGATGAGAGACTGCAGCCTTGGCCGCTTTATCGGCCGCCTCATTTCCACGGATACCAACGCGTCCCGGGAGCCAGAGGAACGCCACCGAGACGCCCCCCAGGTGGAGTAAGCCCAGACAGTCCTGAATCCGGTGGACCAGAGGGTGGACAGGTTAAAGAGCTTGGAGACTGAGGAGAGAGCTGAGAGAATCTGAGCAGATAACATACTGTATCCGCTGATGGCGGCGGATGTAGTGGACAGCCTGGAGAACAGCGTAAAGCTCCGCAGTATAAACCGAACACTGGTCGGGAAGCCGAAATTGATTTGGGGTGTCGCCAACAATATAGGCACTCCCTACACCTAACGATGTTTTCGAGCCGTCGGTGTAAATAAATGTGGCGTCCGTCATTTGTGCACATAGAGCAGCAAATGCCCGACGATAAACAAGTGAAGGGGTACCATCCTTGGGAAATCGACAAAGGTCACGGAGCAGGCAGATCCGGGAACGGAGCCAAGGCGGTGCTGTACCCCAAGTTGTCAAGAAGGTTTTAGGAAAGCGAAAGGAAAGAGAATGGAGCAGTTGACGGAAGCGGTATGGAGGAGGGGCGGCCCGCATACCCTACATCAAAGGAGGCGTCGAAAAAAATGTCATGGGCTGGATTAGCAGGCATGGAAGACAGATGGCTAGCATAACGACTCAGAAGGACTGCTCGCCGATTGGACAGCGGAGATTCAGCAGTCTCAGCATAAAGGCTTTCCACAGGGCTGGTGTAAAAAGCTCCAGAGACTAAACGTAATCCACGGTGGTGGATAGAGTCGAGACGCCGAAGAATAGATGGCCGAGCAGAGGAGTAGACTATGCTTCCATAGTCCAATTTCAAGCGCACTAAGGCTCGATAGAGGCGGAGAAGGACCACTCGGTCCGCTCCCCAGGAGGTACTATTCAGGACACGGAGGGTGTTGAGGGATCGCAGACAGCGAGCCGAAAGATAGGAAACGTGGGAGGACCAGCACAGTTTTCTGTCAAACATAAGACCCAAGAATATAGCGACGTCCGAAAACGGAAGGTTGACAGGTCCTAGATGTAAGGAGGGTGGAAGAAACTCCTTACGTCGCCAAAAATTAACACAAACGGTCTTACTGGGAGAAAAACGGAAGCCGGTTTCGATGCTCCAAGAGTGGAGGCAATCGTGACATCCTTCAAGACGTCGTTCAAGAAGGCTGGTCTATTGAGAGCTGTAGTAGATCGCAAAATCGTCCGCAAAGAGGGAGCCCGAGACATCAGGAAGGAGACAATCCATAATTGGATTGATGGCAATGGCAAACAGTACAACACTCAGCACGGAGCCCTGGGGTACCCCGTTTTCTTGGGAGAAAGTACGGGAGAGAGTAGTGTTCACCCGCACCCTAAATGTGCGCTCTGCCATAAATTCGCGAAGAAAAAAGGGGAGCCGACCTCGAAAGCCCCAAGAGAACAGTGTGCGGAGGATGCCTGTCCTCCAACAGGTATCGTATGCTCTCTCCAGATCAAAAAATATTGCTACTGTTTGGCGTTTCCGGAGAAAATTGTTCATGATATAAGTGGAGAGAACAACAAGATGGTCAACTGCAGAACGATGTTTCGGAATCCGCATTGGGCAGGTGTTAAAAGACTGCGGGACTCCAGCCACCAAGCTAAACGGCAATTCAACATAAGCTCCAAAACCTTACATACACTACTCGTGAGAGAAATGGGGCGAAAGCTAGAGGGGAGATGTTTGTCCTTTCCAGGTTTCGGAACAGGAATGACGATAGCTTCCCGCCATCGTCTGGGAAAAGTACTGTCGGTCCAAATTAGATTATAAAGGCGAAGGAGGTAACGCAGACTATGGGTTGATAAATGCAGCAACATTTGGACGTGGATACCATCCGGCCCTGGGGCGGAGGAGCGAAAAGAAGAGAGTGCATGTTGGAGTTCCCGCATGGAGAAGACAGTACTGTAGCTTTCGCGATTTTGAGAGGAGAAAGCAAGAGGTCGCACTTCCGCTGCACGTTTCTCCGGGAGAAACGCCGGCGGGTAATTTGAACAGCTCGAAATCTCAGCAAAGTGCTGACCCAATGAGTTAGAAATTGCGACGGGGTCCAGTAATGTATCATGCGTGACAGTGAGCCCAGAGGCCGGGGAGAAACTAGGCACGCCTGATAACCGTCGAAGCCGACTCCAAACTTCCGAGGAGGGAGTGAAAGTGTTAAATGAGCTAATAAAGAATTTCCAGCTTGCCTTCTTGCTATCGCGCATGACGCGACGGCATCGCGCACGGAACTGCTTATAGCGGATACACTTGGCCAAAGTAGGATGGTGGCGGAAAACGCAAAGAGCACGTCGCCGCTCACGTATTGCGTCATGGCATGCCTCGTTCCACCAAGGAACGGGGGAGGGGGGGGGGCAATTCGGAGGTGCGTGGTATTGAACGTTCCGCAGCTGTAAGAATAACGTTTGTAATATGTGTGACCTCATCGTCGACGCTGGGAAAGTGACGGTCATCGAATGTCGCTAGAGACGAAAAAAGTGTCCAATCGGCTTGGGCAAACTTCCAGCGTCGCGGGCGCATATACGGCAGTTGAGGCTGCAGTCTAAGCACACATGGAAAGTGGTCACTCGAGTGTGTATCATCAAGGGCGAACCATTCGAAGCGCCGAGCTAGCGGAACAGTACCGACCGAAAGGTCCAAATGAGATAAATTTGTCGTGGAGGCAGACAAAAATGTAGGGACCCCAGTGTTGAGGCAAACTAGATCCGCTTGGTGGAAGACGTCTAGCAATAGTGAGCCACGTGGACGAGGATGTGGAGATCCCCAAAGCGGGTGGTGGCAATTGTAGTCCCCAACCAGCAAATAGGGGGGTGGAAGCTGACCAAGAAGATGAAGGAGATCAGCTCGTGCCATTGGTGTGGACGATGGAATGTATACAGTACAAAGAGAGAACGTGTATCCGGAAAGGGAAAGATGGACGGCGACAGCTTGGAAGGAAGTGTTTAAGTGGATTGGGTGATAATGGAGAGTATCATGGAGAAGAATCATGAGTCCTCCATGGGCTGGAGTGCTTTCCACAGAGGGGAGATCAAATCGGACGGACTGAAAATGGGGGAGAACAAAGCGGTCATGGGGACGCAGCTTTGTTTTCTGAAGACAGAAGATGACCGGCGAGTAGGATCGTAAGAGGATCGACAATTCATCCCGATTGGCTCGAAGACCGCGGATATTACGGTGGATAATGGACATAGGGTGAATAGAAAATGGAGGAATGTGACCAAGGTTGCCGTCAACTCAATGACTGCTCAGAGCTTAAGACCGACAGCATGGAATGGCATTCAGCCGAAGGCAGAAGATCCTGATCCATAGGTTGTTCAGGAGCAGCTCCTGCCACCAGCGATCGGCCGGTTGATCGGCCGCCAGCAGTGCGCCTCGGCGACACAGAAGACGGGCGAGGGAGATTTCCGCCAGGTGGTGCTGTAGATGGGACACGCCTTGGCGGAGAAGGAGATGAACTGGGTTTCTTAGTAGCCTTCTTGGAAATATGATGTTTAGATGAAGGAGTAACCAATGGTTGTGAAGTTGGGGTACGTAAAAAATCTTCACGAGTATGCTCTTTTTTCGAAGTCTTGGTGTCTGACTTTTGGGCTCGAGATTTAGCAGAACCCGATGAAGGGTGAGCCATAGAGTGGACAGGCGAAAGTGGTGAGGTTGAACGGGCGATCTTTGCGCTGGCCGATCTGACGACCGTGGCACTAAAGGTGAGGTCGCAAGTCTGCGTGGCCGCCTCCTTTGTTGGCCGAGAAGAAGCAAGGACAGTGCTGTATTTTCCTTTCTGAGGCATGGCGGGCTGTCGACTGGCGAATAATTTTCGAGCAGCAAAAGTCGACACCTTTTCCTTCACTCTGATTTCCTGGATGAGCTTTTCGTCTTTAACAACGGGGCAATCTCGAGAGGAAGCAGCGTGGTCACCCATTCAGTTGATGCAGCGAGGGGATGGAGGTGGACAAGCACCCTCATGGGCATCCTTGCCACACAACACATTTGGCCGGATTGGAACAGGACTGGCTGGTGTGATTGAACTGCTGACACTGATAGCAATGCATAGAGTTTGGGACGTAAGATCGAACGGAAATTATCTCATAGCCTGCTTTGATTTTCGATGGGAGTTGAACTTTGTCAAATGTCAAGAAGACAGTATGGGTTGGAATGATGTTCATGTCAACCCTTTTCATAACTCTATGAACAGCCGTTATGCCCTGGTCAGACAGGTAGTGCTGAATTTCATCGTCAGACAATCCATCGAGGGAGCGTGTATAAACGACTCCACGCGAGGAATTTAAAGTGTGGTGTGCTTCAACCTGGACAGGGAAGGTGTGGAGCAGAGAAGTACGCAGCAATTTTTGTGCCTGGAGGGCACTGACTGTTTCTAACAAGGTGCCGTTCCATAATCTGGAACAAGACTTTACAGGACCTGCAATTGCGTCGACACCTTTCTGAATAATGAAAGGGTTGACCGTGGAGAAGTCGTGAATTTCGTCAGACCGAGAAACAACAAGGAACTTTGGCAACGATGGAAGAACTGTCTGTGGCTGAGACTCAGTGAACTTATGCTTGTGAGCAGACATAGTGGAAGGTGAGGAAACCATTGCAGAAGAATCCCCCATGATTACTGGCGTCTCTGATGGCGCGCTCCTCCCTTGTGGGGGCCCTCTCTGAGGGCACTCCCACCTTAGGTGATTGTTCACACCTCAGGTCACACCTCCCGACAAACGGACGGGGGGACCAATCGGCACCTTCGGAAGGTATCAGCTATGGTAATCACCCCTCCCTGGGCCTGGCCGTTACCGGGGGGTACGTACGTGTCCTGCCTGTCTACCCGGGGTGGGGAATTACGCGTTACCCCGTCACCGGCTACCCATAAAAATGCGTGGGTCGGCTTTCAGACACGCACAGGGAGGAAGAAAGAGAAAGGGAAAAACAAAGAAAGGGAAAGGAAAGAAGAGAGGTCTCAAACGCCGCAGCGGAGAAAAGGGTAAAGAGAAGAGGTATGGAAAAGAGAAGGACAAAGGAAGGATGAAGACATACAAGCAAGGAAGGTGAAGAATGCGGTACATTTACGAGCGTCCGTTTCCGGACGTAGGCACAAACCATACTCCCAGAGGGGGAGAATGGGAAGGAAAGAGCCAGAGGTGAGGGGAGGGGAGGGGGGGCGAAGATGGGGGATAGAGAACGATGCGGAAAGGGAAGGTATGCAGCCCGGAAAGGAAGGAAGGCCACATTAGCTCGGGGTCCCGTGCTCGCTACACACATATCCACAAAAGAGTTGTGGACCCCCTGGGGGGGGTTAGATCATGTTGAAAGATGCAGTCGCCCTCCCCGAATTGCTCTTCAACAGTGGGAAGCAAGAAGGTGCCTACAACATCAGTGTATGCCTGTGCTGTGATAGTGCCACGCAAACCAACAAGAGGTGCAAGCCCCTCCATGAAAAACACGACCGCACTATAACACAATCGCCTCCGAATTTTACTGTTGGCACTACACATACTGGCAGATGACGTTCCCGACCATTCGCCACACCCACACCCTGCCATCAGATTGCCACATTGTTTACCATGTCTCGTCACTCCAAACAACGTTTCTGCACTATTCAGTCGTCCAATGTTTACGCTCCTTACACCAAGCGAGGCGTCGTTTGGAATTTGAAACTTCTTTATTTAAATGAGTGTGTCTGTACTTAAATTGCAGAATGACTGAGAAGATGAAACTTCTACGTTATTTGATTTTGAAACAGCTGAGTAAAACTGAACGTACTGAGCCTACTTTCTCTTTACTTTATCTTATCATATCAACACTGACCCACAATATTCTAGCGCAAAGCAATCTGACTGCACCAAAAATTTTGCAACCTGACTTCAAATAATTAATTCAAAAGAATGGCCCTGACAAAAATATTTTAACAATAACCTATACATTTCATTAAGCACCTACCTCACAAAAATCTTCATTACGCGAACTACTGCAATACAGCAAGTGTCAATACTGCCAGCTAAATAAGAGATTCTAACTACTACAGCCACTAACTACTAATAGGCATGTGGTTAGCAGAGGAAAGATTTTGTTGTAAACCAGAGGAAAGATTTTGTTGTAAACCAAATACTGTATTTTTTTTACCTTAATAATGACATCCGATTCGAACACGAATATAAAACGTAACTGATATCTAGTACATAGGTATATTATCACGAATAATATTCAATTTCCAAGTCGAACATGTACAGATCGTTAGCTTTCGCTAACACTTCAGACCTCTACCCTCCATCAATGCTAACTTCTCACATCTAACATCCATCACCGCTGGCTGTTCACCTCCAACTGCCCAACAGTACTTCCATCACTGCTGGCGACTAACTTCCAACTGCCCAACACTACCGGCAATTAACTTCCAATAAAGAGTCCAACCAGCCACAGAGTCTCTTACAAAGAAAGCGCAGTCAGAGATGCAATGCAAAGAGCTACACAGCGCTGCCAACACGGAATCAGCCCACTTACAAATTTACCGGCATGATGTGTCGCTTATGAGCAACCACTCGAACATGAATTACAAGTTCTCTCACCCCTCGCCAAACTGTCATAGTACTTGCAGTGGATCCTGATGCAGTTTGGAATTCCTGTGTGATGCTCTGGATAGATGTCTGCCTATTACACATTACGACCCTTTTCAACTGTCGGCTGTCTGTCAGTCAACAGACGAGGTCGGCGTGTACGCTTTTGTGCTGTACGTGTCCCTTCACGTTTCTACTTCACTATCACATCGGAAACAGTGAACCCAGGGATGTTTAGGAGTGTGGAAATCTCGCGTACAGACGTATGTCACAAGTGACACCCAACCACCTGACCACGTTCAAAGTCGGTGAATACCGCAGAGCGCCCAATTCTGCTCTCTCACGATGTCTAATGACTACTGAGGTCGCTGATATGAATTACCTGGCTGTAGGTGTCAGCACAATGCATCTAATATGAAAAGTATGTTTCTGGAGGTGACCGGATACTTTTGATCAGATAGTGTATTTGTCACATCGGAATTTGTTCAAAAACATTGTAGTTTGATCAGAACCATTTGTACCTTTCACTGAAATAAATGGTGAAGAATAATTTTGCATTTTCATCTATGTTTATTTCAATGTCATCAAGTTTTAGAAAGTGAAAAGAAAATAAATGTTATTAATATAAAATTAACTTTATATTAAGTTAACTTCAATGTTAATTAACTGACTAATCTAATTATAGATAATTTATTAATTCTATTATTATAATTAGTATAATTATTTATATTAATATATTTTATATTTAATATTAATTTACATATTATTATATATACTATAATACAATAATTTATTTTAAGCTAAAAACATAAGTAGCTATAATCGTCAGTAAATAACTGTATTAAAATAATCATTTAATAATAATAAAATAAACTTATAGGTATTTAAATTTAATTAAATGTAATATATTTAAATGAATATATATATTTTAAACAAAAAATGTAACCAAATCGGAACAAATTAGTTCAAAATAACCAAAACAATACACAACCTAATTTCCAAAAAAAACTTTTAATTTACATATTAAATAAATGAAGTTATTATTAAAATTAATCTTAATAAAAATAGATTATAGTGGGGTCACTACAGACCCCAGTGGCGTTCAGTATAACAGAAAATATTCGGTATTAGGAAGGTTAACTGTATCGTGTGCTATCGAGAGCTTGCATGCTTCAGGAACTCGGGTGGGAGTCTCTGGAGGAAAGGAGGCGTTCTTTTCGTGAATCGCTACTGAGGAAATTTAGAGAACCAGCATCTGAGGCTGACTGCAGTACAATTTTACTACCACCAACTTATATTTCACGGAAAGACCACAAAGATAAGAGAGATTAGGGCTCGTACAGAGGCATATATGCAGTCATTTGTTCTCTCGTTCTGTTTGGGAGTGGAACAGGGAGAGAAGATGCTAGTTGTGGTAAGAGATACCCTCCGCAACGCACCGTATGGTGGATTGCGGAGTATGTATGTAGATGTAGATTTAAATGCGCAGTGAAGAATTATCATACTCGTTTGAAATAGTAATCGCTCCCCACCGGAGACGGCAGCTGATACTCTTTAAGACCTGCAGTGTCACGTGCTGTCTGCCTCGTGCAATGTCGGACAGCTGACCCGCGCTCAGTCAAAGCTTTCTAGATACAAGCCCTACGCACAGCGGCCATATTGGCACGTGACGTGACAAACTGTTGGCCATCTTATCTTGAGTCGGCAGTCCTGTTGGCGTGTACGTTCTGTTGAAAGTGTGTGCCACGTGAAAGTAATATATATTTCATACAGTATTCGCCTACAGTTCTGCGAAGTATTGGATAGAAGCGCTGCGTTCCCTTTTGCCAGGGAAATTATAAATACCAAAAAGGCATGAAAGTGCACATGTTTCGATTTCCCAAATGTGTGAAGTTGAGAAATCGCTGGATTGCAGCTATTGTCAGACAGGAATTTGTGTCTACGCATTATTCAAGGGTAAGTAAATAACAAAAAAATTTGTAGCGTGTTATTTGATTCCATTGCACCACATTTGCAAATTGTTTTTAAAAGCAGTTATGTATCATGTACCAGTATCATTTGTTTCTTAATTCTGGACCATCGCTGCGAGGTTAATACGAAGCTGGCTGTGAAGTGTCTCTCATGATTGCAACTATCGTCACACAGAATAGTTATATTAATTAGTGTAACTCGAAAATGTTTAGTATTCCTTATCATTCCCACCAGATTATTGAGTTTCCAGTACTTTTATTTGGAAGAGCAACAGAATGATTTTTTTCAGTTTTACTTACACAGCTATTCGGAAATAATTTCAATTTGAGTAAACTACCTTAGAAAATTGCTTTAATGACTTCAGTGTTCGACAGATTGGGAAGTATAGAAAGCAGAATTTCAAGGTAAATGCATTATGATGAAATTAACAGCACTCTGTGACACGAATTTCAATCAAGCATATAGGAGAAACAATCTTAACACGTTTAAGGTTCTAAAGTTCTGAAGAAACAGGGAAATAAAATATTTTTTCAGGTTCTTCGATTTATTAAACATTATGTCAGGAGATGCTCCATTTCGTCGAATGATTTGAGTTTCGTGTGAGGTCAGCAAATTTTGAAGTGGAGAGGAAAATTTACGAAAATAACCGGGGAAACAAGTTCTTAAATTATGTACGAGCTCCAGCTGCTTTATTTAAAACCGAAAACGTCTGCTTGTTGTTGCATATTGCCGATTTTTTATTGCAAGAAAGCGTAGCTCCTGAAGTAAAAATTACAGTTTGTGTTCAAGCCTAGAAACGCGTATTTACGGCAAATCGTCTAAACAATTTTACATGTTGAAATAACATATGGCAGTTTGTTCAGTTACTTTACGCGATGATATAAATGTCCATACTTTCATTACAAGGCCACGTAGAAAAGGAAAGCACGAGAACCCCTATGCGGTCTCAGGTATAAAACTCTTAGAGTTCGTATAGCTGCAGAGTGCTGAACAGGAGCGTTCCGATACAGAGCCGGCCATCAGTATGTGACGTCACAAGTGTGCGCGCAGGCCTGCAGTCTAGGTGGTCTGCAGCTCGGCGCCAGCGGCAGCTGTGCCGGCCGCCCCGCGTGATGGAGTGAGTCGACGCCCGCCTTGCCCGGGCAGGTAAACAGCCGCGGCTTAATTAACGCCAGCCTCCCCGCTGCCCCTGTTTGTCCTGCGCCGCCCCCGCCGTACGGACAGAAATAAATTGCGAGCCTCGGTCCGCCGACACCGGCTGCCTTGTTTACCCCTCGACGCGGCAGATCGCTCTCTTCATCCTCGCCGAGGTCGCGACACAAGTTATTCGACGCATGCTCCTCCGACTGGAGCCGACAGTTTCCGCGGGGACATTTGCCTGGCTCGAGGCGAGAGGAAAGTTTCGGCAAAGGCTGTTTATTTTAGCGCCCATCGACGCTTATCTACTACACAAAAACTTCATCTCGCCTTCAGCTCAAGTAAAATTGTGGAAACATGCTGCAGCATGTCTTGTTCTCTCTTAAGGCAGATTTCAACTGAACGTTTAAGTCCACACAGATTTGTTGAGTCCCTGAACTCGCGAACACTGCGCCGCGAGACCAGAGAGAGAGAGAGAGAGAGAGAGAGAGAGAGAGAAGTCAACATCTGGAGAATGGAGCGACATTCATGCACCCACACTGCAAAGAACAGTTCCAGACCACAACGGTAGACTAAAGTGGTAACAACTACAAAGATCCTACTAGACCGGCACTGAGTCCAAGTTATCCAGAAACGTTTCGTGCACCCCCCCCCCCCCCCCACACACACACACACAATGAGGTTCTGTGGTGTGGGGTTGATCTGCTATTCTGTTATTCTGTGCAACGTATTAATCTGAGATGTACCCTTTACCCTGTGGCTCCTGCAAAATGTAATTTCCACCCCCACACTACTACAGAAGTCAGACAGACGCTCCTAACGTTCTAAAGAGAAATGCCTGAAAAACTTTCAGCAGTAAATATCTTCTGGAGTCGTCCGCTGTAAGGAAATGACACTAAAATTCACAAAATTTCTTACGTAACTAGTGGGATACTTGGGTACTGGAGTAGTGCTAGTTAGTGTAAGAAAAACATGAAACTAACGAGAGTTATTATGTATTTTGCAAAAATTCTGAGAAATCACAATGGCACTTTTAGTTATGAATTGAATAAGTTATATCCTAGTTCTTTTCGGAACGTGAAGTTACCTCTCAAGGATAGGATTCGCTAATGAAATTTCTATACAAAGTTTAAGATTGTTGTTGACTTGGCAGAATGGCTGAGAGGCGCACCTACTAAACTTGAATAATTATCCTTTAGAATGTTGCTAGGTATGGTCGAGGCTGTCACGTGTGAAATGCAGTGAAGTGTACTGCTGGGAGGAAATATGGGGCTCGCAATAGCTGTAGCGCACAATACCGTAAGCTGCGATGACTGCTGTCTGCGCCGCTCGCTGCTGACAAATAAGATAACTCTCGTTCTATCTGGATTGACCTTCGCCAATCAAACTCTCCCTACGCCTTGATGAAGTCAAGGACTCCTATTCGCCCCTAGTCTAGCTACTGGCATTGAACACCGGTCAGATAACCAGTCCACCACGAAGTCACTCAAAAATTCGCTCGCAGGCGTTTAACTATAACTCTGTCCGTTCACACCGCACAATAAGGGTGTCGGCCAATACAGTGAACAACGCTTAATCGCAAGGACTCAATATAGAGAGTCGCACTTCGATTCGCTCTCGACAGAGATACTCTCCCAGTGAAGTACTGAGGAGAGACTTGTTCCTCGCTCCATGAGAGACACTGGAACGGCGCCTCTCAATGCCAGACGTGAAGGGGTATATATTTCGGTCTCTTCCATTACTCCCTCAGCTCAAGGTGTCAGAAATATCGTCTGCCAATCAGCATTGCTCTTCTAAAACGGGAGAATGACGTTTCGTTTAAGCCGACCAATCCGGAAACCTGTAGCATTGGCGTTTTGCGTTTGCTGTCTCCCTGTGAAAATCTCTGAAACTGCGTACTATGTGTAAAGAATGTGTAGGCTGGCCACTCCCACACAATGTAGCGGAATTTGCTTTTAAGCCGAACACGGGGTCGTTCCTCCTCTCCCTCGGGCGAACGCTGTTTGCTCCACGGGCGGCCACCGACCAATGTAGATGGGTTGGGACTGGCCTCCTGGCGTGCGGTTGCCTCTCTTGAACTAAAAGCTCCTGTGACCGTCGTGTCTGGAATGTATGTGTGTACGCCAGCCTCGAGTATTTTAACCACGGTGCGCACTTGCGATTTATTAGTTATTTGCATATCGTTTACATGAATTCATACAACACTGACTTTATCTTATCGAGTTTGGGTTCGAATGAAGCGTCTTGATGTGCGGAATATGCTTGTGAGGGCGGAATATGTAAGCAATGAAGGTCAGGAGACCACGACGTCTTACAAGGTGAAAAAAGTCCGCGAGTACGTCCTAAAATCGTGTCGGACCTCCTTTTGCCCCGCGTAGTGCACCAACTCGATGTGGCAATCATTCAAAAAGTCGTTGGAAGCCCCTATAGCCGGGCAACATTGCGAAAATGCTGCCGCTACAGGATTTTGTGCACATACTGAACTCTCGATTATCCCCCATAAATTTTCGATGAGATTCATGAAGCTCAATCTGGGTGGCCAAATCAATCGCTCGAACTGTCCAGAATGTTCTTCAAACCAATTGTGAACAACTGTGGTCCAGTGACACGACAGCATTACTTGGGAACATGCAGTCCATGAATACCTGCAAATGGGTTCCAAGTGGCTGAACACAACCATTTCCAGTCACTGATGGGTTCAGTTGGCCCAGAGGATGCATGTAAACACAACCCACGCCATTATGGAGGCACTGCCAGGCTGTACAGTGCCTTATTAACAAACTGGGTCCATGGCTTCGTGGGGTCAGCGCCACACTCTAACCCTAATATCAGCTCCTGCCAACTGAAATCGCGACTCATGTGACCAAGCCACGGTTTTTGAGTCATCTAGAACCCAACCGATATGGTCACGAGAGGCGTTGCAGGTGATGTCGTGCTGCTATCAAAGGCATTCGCGTCGGTCGTCTGCTGCCCATTAACGCAAATTTCGCTCACACTTTTGGCGTTGTTCTGGGGGGGGGGGGGGGGGGGCGAAAAAAAAGAATTATTTTATATTTTTTTAATGGCGAAAAAGTGAATCTATTGTTGGGCCACTTGGCAACAGAAACAGGGATTGATTACACTATTATAATAACAAACGTTGAGCATTAAATACCTGAATAAGAGCAGCATATTGATATATTTGAGATCGTTCGGAAGAAACATCATTTCTGTGCATTTTTATAGTCGCGATGTAGTCATACCCGGAACAACACTAAGGGACCAGAAGATTTATAGACTTTAAAAGAAATGCAACACTACACAATTAAAAACAGAGTTGATTCAGAAATAATAGGGACACGATAATGTTCCTTCTGCCTCATGCTGCGTTCGGCCCATCAGCGTGATTGTAATTTCTGGTGATGAACTAACACAAAATAATTATCTTTCAAGTACATAAGGAGATGGAAATCATCAAGGTTAATTTACTAAAATAAGCACACTTATCTTTAACACAGGTTTTTTTAATGCTACGTACCTTTTCATATTAAATTACAATAGAAGACCATTGTGGTTAAATACTCTATACATAACAGTCACAATGTCTTCTTGATGCTGTCTGTTCGTAATCAATTACAAGAAACTACATGTTTTCTGATTGGAAAAATAACAATTAGCATATTCACTCAATATTTTCACATAAAATATAAAATACCGATGCGGAACGCAGCAAGTCTGCGTCCGCCTTTCATGGAATGCAAACAGTAAAAGGGGAGGCGCCCAATGCATCATTTGTCTTGAAACAACAGAATTCTTTTTTATATCATTAATCGATACATGTACATAGAGATTTACAGGCACCGCGCAAGAACGGCAAAGATAAAGAATAATAGACTCTGTCGCTGCTATGCGATAGTTCATTTCTTCTACTTTACAATTGCCCGATAACTTTAGGCCATCAGGCGTGTACTATTGAGCGTATATTAATGTTTGTTAGGCGAAAATTACTAATATTACACACTGTCCTAAGGGATATATTCTTCGTACGTCCCACAATAATTCCTGTGATTATTTCTGAAAGTGTTGCTGGTCTGTTAGCACTGACAACTCTACACAAACGCCGCTGCTCTCGATCGTTAAGTGAAAGCTGTCGGCCAATGTGTTGTTCTTGGTGAGAGGTAACGCCTTATATTTGGTATTCTCGGCAGACTCCTTACACTTTGGATATCTGGATATTAAATTTCCTAACTATTTCCGAAACGGAATGTCCCATGTACCTAGCTTCAACTACCATTCTGCGACAAACTCTGTTAATTGCCGTCGTGCTGCCATAATAACGTCGGAAACCTTTCCGCATGTGTCACGTGACTACACATGACAGATCCGCCAGTGCACTGCAATATTATACCTCGTGTACGCGATACTCCCTCCATCTGTATAATATACACTACTGGCCATTAAAATTGCTACAACAAGAAGAAATGCAAATGATAAACGGGTGTTCATTGGACAAATATATTATACCAGAACTGACACGTGATTACATTTCAACGCAATTTGAATGCATAGATCCTGAGAAATCAGTACCCAGAACAACAACCTCTGGCCGTAATAACGGCCTTGATACACCTAGGCATCGAGTCAAACATAGCTTAGATGGCGTGTACAGCTACAGCTGCCCGTGCAGCTTCAACACGATACCACAGTTCATCAAGAGTAGTGACTGGCGTATTGTGACGAGCCAGTTGTTCGGCCACCATTGACCAGACGTTTTCAGTTGGTGAGAGATCTCGAGAATGTGAAGGCCAGAGCAGCAGTCGAACATTTTCTGTATCCGGAAAGGCCCGTGCAGGACCTGCAACATGCGGTCGTGCATTATTCTGCTGAAATGTAGGGTTTCGGAGGGATCGAATGAAGGGTAGAGCCACGGGTCGTAATACATCTGAAATGTAACGTTCACTGTTCAAAGTGCCGTCAGTGCGAACAAGAGGTGACAGAGACGTGTAACCAGTGGTACCCCATACCATCACGCCGGGTGATACGCTAGTATGGCGATGACGAATACACGCTTCCAATGTGCGTTCACGCGGTATCACCAAACAGGATGCGACCATCATGATGCTGTAAACAGAACCTGGATTCATCCGAAAAAATGACGTTTTGCCATTCGTGCACCCAGGTCCGTCGTTGAGTACGCCATCGCAGGCGCTCCTGTCTGTGATGCAGCGTCAAGGGTAACCGCAGCCATGGTCTCCGGGCTGATAGTCAACGCTGTTGGAAACATCGTCGAACTGTTCGTGCAGATGGTTGTTGTCTTGCAAACGTCCCCATCTGTTGACTCAGGGATCGAGACGCGGCTGCACGATCCGTTACAGCCATATGGATACGATGCCTGTCATCTCGACTGCTAGTGATACGAGGCCGTTGGGATCCAGCACGGCGTTCCGTATTACCCTCCTGAACCCACCGATTCCATATTCTGCTAACAGTCATTGGATCTCGACCCACGCGAGCAGCAATGTCCACTGGACCTGACGGGATACCAATTGGATTCTACACAGAGTACGCGAAAGAACTTGCGCCCCCCCCCCCCCCCCCATTCTAACAGCCGTGTACCGCAAGTCTCTAGAGGAACGGAAGGTTCCAAATGATTGGAAAAGAGCACAGGTAGTCCCAGTCTTCAAGAAGGGTCGTCGAGCAGATGCGCAAAACTATAGACCTATATCTCTGACGTCGATCTGTTGTAGAATTTTAGAACACGTTTTTTGCTCGAGTATCGTGTCGTTTTTGGAAACCCAGAATCTATTATGTAGGAATCAACATGGATTCCGGAAACAGCGATCGTGTGAGACCCAACTCGCTTTATTTGTTCATGAGACCCAGAAAATATTAGATACAGGCTCCCAGGTAGATGCTATTTTTCTTGACTTCCGGAAGGCGTTCGATACAGTTCCGCACTGTCGCCTGATAAACAAAGTAAGAGCCTACGGAATATCAGACCAGCTGTGTGGCTGGATTGAAGAGTTTTTAGCAAACAGAACACAGCATGTTGTTATCAATGAAGAGACGTCTACAGACGTTAAAGTAACCTCTGGCGTGCCACAGGGGAGTGTTATGGGACCATTGCTTTTCACAATATATATAAATGACCTAGTAGATAGTGTCGGAAGTTCCATGCGGCTTTTCGCGGATGATGCTGTAATATACAGAGAAGTTGCAGCATTAGAAAATTGTAGCGAAATGCAGGAAGATCTGCAGCGGATAGGCACTTGGTACAGGGAGTGGCAACTGACCCTTAACATAGACAAATGTAATGTATTGCGAATACATAGAAAGAAGGATCCTTTATTGTATGATTATATGATAGCGGAACAAATACTGGTAGCAGTTACTTCTGTAAAATATCTGGGAGTATGCGTGCGGAACGATTTGAAGTGGAATGATCATATAAAATTACTTGTTGGTAAGGCGGGTACCAGGTTGAGATTCATTGGGAGAGTCCTTAGGAAATGTAGTCCATCAACAAAGGAGGTGGCTTACAAAACACTTATTCGACCTATACTTGAGTATTGCTCATCAGTGTGGGATCCGCACCAGGTCGGGTCGACGGAGGAGATAGAGAAGATCAAAAGAAGAGCGGCGCGTTTCGTCACAGGGTTATTTGGTAACCGTGATAGCGTTACGGAGACGTTTAATAAACTCAAGTGGCAGACTCTGCAAGAGAGGCGCTCTGCATCGCGGTGTAGATTGCATCGCGGTGTAGATTGCTCGCCAGGTTTCGAGAGGGTGCGTTCCTGGATGAGGTATCGAATATATTGCTTCCCCCTACTTATACCTCCCGAGGAGATCACGAATGTAAAATTAGAGAGATTAGAGCGCGCACGGAGGCTTTCAGACAGTCGTTCTTCCCGCGAACCATACGCGACTGGAACAGGAAAGGGAGGTAATGACAGTGGCACGTAAAGTGCCCTCCGCCACACACCGTTGGGTGGCTTGCGGAGTATAGATGTAGATGTAGATACGATAAACCGCAATCGCGATAGGCTACAATCCGACCTTTATCAAAGTCGGAAACGTGATGGTAGGCGTTTCTCCTCCTTACACAAGGCATCACAACAACGTTTCACCAGGCAACGCCGGTCAACTGCTGTTTGTGTATGAGAAATCGGTTGGAAACTTTCCTCATGTCAGCACTTTGTAGGTGTCGCCACCGGCGCCAACTTTGTGCAAATGCTCTAAAAAGCTAATCATTTGCATATCACAGCATCTTCTTCCTGGCGGTTAAATTTCGTGCCTGTAGCACGTCATCTTCGTGATGTAGCAATTTGAATGGCCAGTAGTGTATGTGTATACCGCTATGCTGTGACTGTTGTCACCTCGGTGTGCATTACTTGTACAAAAATTGTTAACATTTTGATCTTCGTAAATAAATGAGTGACGCAGTCGACAAATGGCTGTAGCAGAAACGTAAGCCACTGGGCTGAATCACACGTGACAGTCGTCTAACCGCTGTTCTCCCGCCTTACGGTCCTGTTTCTAGTTTCCACTGGGCGCGCTGTGCTCTGTACAGAGTCTGCAGCAGTGCTGTGACTGGATGGAGAAAGCGTCTAGTTCGAATCTCTCACAGTAGAGAGGTGAGCGCAGCAGGCGCTAGAGAGGATCGCCGTGTTTCGACACATGCCTCTGGCACCGCGCCCCACCTGCAGGTATATACATACACCAGGGGCCATCAACCCGCCGTGCCGCCATCGCCGCGAGCCTAGCCTCTGACTAACGCTGCCTGGCTGGCCAACACACACACACACACACACACACACACACACACACACACTGCTTTCACAACCAGCCACACCACTTCTTGCTCCGCAGGCACTCTTAATTACAATTCTCTCTCTCTCTCTCTCTCTTTCTATCTCCCTCAGTTATCACTATCTGGCTTACAGTTCGTATCGTGAGTGGCACTGCCCTGCTGAAGGGAGATTTGGAAGACTTTGCAGTCCAAGTTCAGCCATACCTTGCACCGTCTCTGTACATCTGCATAGCAACCCGAAGTGCAAGTAACTCTGAGGGACTCTTTCCTTTACAAGAAAAGCAACGACGCAAGGCTGATCAACAGTATGACTAAGCAATGTGGTCTTTAAGCCTGTACGCCGGAGCTCGGTACTGCTCATGCCACCTGCAAATGGAGGGAAGTTCCCTATCTTATGGCACCTGTCCCACAACGCTGTAAAATGCACACAGTTGCCACGATACATACCAGAAGTTGTCTTGCGCTGTACTGCAGCTTATGAAAGTACAGTGACACAGTGTCTGTGTTTAATTTGCGTACGAGACTTTGCTACTGTAAAGTGTTATTCTGTTTCATATTTACTGTAGGACATGATCCGGTGAATGCACCCCTTGTTTAAATACACCATAGTGCAATAATTTCTTTGCTCAACACTTTTTTTCCAATAAAAGCTTAAAATCGAAAGTAACTATTTATAGCAGAAGCGTGGAAAAAGTACGACTTTAACTGGGTAGCATGGGTTCACATTCACTTAGCTGTGTGCAGAACATAAGGCGTTCAAAAAGAAGTGTCCCATATTTTTCAAGAGGCAGTACTGATCCTAAAAAAAGAGAGAGAGAGACTCACATTACTGAAGAGCCAAAGAAGCTGCTACACCTGCCTACGATCGTGTAGGGCCCCCGCGAGCACGAAGTAGTGCCGCAACACGCCATGGCATCAAAAAAATGTTCAAATGTGTGTGAAATCTTCTGGGACTTAACTGCTAAGGTCATCAGTCCCTAAGCTTACACACTACTAAACCTAAATTATCCTAACGACAAACACACACACCCATGCCCGAGGGAGGACTCGAACCTCCGCCGGGATCAGCCGCACAGTCTATGACTGCAGCCGTGGCATCGACTCGACTAATGTCTGAAGTGGTGCTGTATGGGACAGACACCATGAAACCTGCAGGGCTGTCCATAAGTCCGTAAGAATACGAGAGTGTGGTGATCTCTTCTGAAAAGAACGTTGCAAGGCATCTCAGACATGCTCAATAATGGTCGTATCTGGGGAGTTTGGTGGCCAGCTGAAGTGTTTAAAGTCGAAAGAATGTTCCTGGAGTCACTCTGTGGCAATTCAGGACGTGTGGGGTGTCGCATTGTCCTGCTGGAATTGCTGAACTCCATCGGAATGCACACTGGACGTGAATGGATGCAGGTGATCAGATAGGATACTTACATACTTGTCACCTGTCAGAGTCGTATCTAGATGTATCAGGGGTTCCATATTACTCCAACTCCACACGCCCCACGCAATAACAGAGCCTCCACCAGCTTGAGCGGTCCCCTGCTTATGTGCAGGGTCCATGGATTCATGAGGTTGTCTCCATACCCGTTCACGTCCATCCGCTCGATAAAATCTGAAACTGGACTCGTCCGAGCAGGCAACATGTTTCCAGAGTCATCAACAGTCCAACGTCGTTGTTGATGGGCCCTGGCGACGCGTGAAGCTGTGTGTCGTGCAGTCATCAAAGGTACACGAGTGTGCCTTTCGGCTCCGAAAGCCCATATCGATGATGTTTCGTTGAATGTCGCACGGTGACACTTGTTGATGGCCCAGCACAGAAATCTGCAGCAATTTGCGGAAGGGTTGCACCTCTGTCACGTCTAACGATTCTCTTCCGTCGTCGTTAGTCTCGTTCTTGCAAGGATCTTTTTCCGGCCACAGCGATATCGGAGATTTGATGTTTTACCGCATTCCTCATATTCACGGTACACCCGTGAAATGGTCGTACGGTAAAACCCCCACTTCCTCGCTACCTCGGAGATGCTGTGTCCCATCGCTTGTGCGCCGACTGTAACACTACGTTCAAACTCACTTAAATCTTGATAACCTGCCACTGTAGCAGCAGTAAGCGATCTAACGACTGCGGCAGCCACGTGTTGTCTTATGCAGGCACTGCCGACCGCAGCGCCGTATTCTGCCTATTTACACATCTCTGTATTTGATTACGCTTGCCCATATCACTTTCTTTGGAACTTTAGTGTATATATACGGAAAAAAACCTTTTTAGGGCAAGGGTACTTTATTGGTGTTGAGAAGAGTCGGTAGTGCGTGGTTTACGCTGTGTTCTGGTGACGTTCACTGCTCATTTGTTATTGTTTGTGTCTGTCTACCTACCCTCTGGCTGTGACGGTGTTTCCAGCCGTTAGACTGAAGACTATCTCGTTCCTCAGCCACCGCGTAAGCACCACACTGAGCAGATACGGCTCTAGCCTCTCCGCCACAGGGGAGCCACCACTGCCTTGGCGTCCCTAGGTGATGCTGATATACAGGGTTATTACAAATGATTGAAGCGATTTCACAGCTCTACAATAACTTTATTAATTGAGATATTTTCACAATGCTTTGCACACACATACAAAAACTCAAAAAGTTTTTTTAGGCATTCACAAATGTTCGATATGTGCCCCTTTAGTGATTCGGCAGACATCAAGCCGATAATCAAGTTCCTCCCACACTCGGCGCAGCATGTCCCCATCAATGAGTTCGAAAGCATCGTTGATGCGAGCTCGTAGTTCTGGCACGTTTCTTGGTAGAGGAGGTTTAAATACTGAATCTTTCACATAACCCCACAGAAAGAAATCGCATGGGGTTAAGTCGGGAGAGCGTGGAGGCCATGACATGAATTGCTGATCATGATCTCCACCACGACCGATCCATCGGTTTTCCTATCTCCTGTTTAAGAAATGCTTCTGCTTTAGCCTTTTCCGTAAGATTTTCCAAACCGTCGGCTGTGGTACGTTTAGCTCCCTGCTTGCTTTATTCGTCGACTTCCGCGGCTACGGGTGAAACTTGCCCGCACGCGTTCAACCGTTTCTTCGCTCACTGCAGGCCGACCCGTTGATTTCCCCTGACAGAGGCATCCAGAAGCTTTAAACTGCGCATACCATCGCCGAATGGAGTTAGCAGTTGGTGGATCTTTGTTGAACTTCGCCCTGAAGTGTCGTTGCACTGTTATGACTGACTGATGTGAGTGCATTTCAAGCACGACATACGCTTTCTCGGCTCCAGTCGCCATTTTGTCTCACTGCGCTCTCGAGCGCTCTGGCGGCAGAAACCTGAAGTGCGGCTTCAGCCGAACAAAACTTTATGAAACTTCCTGGCAGATTAAAACTGTGTGCCCGACCGAGACTCGAACTCGGGACCTTTGCCTTTCGCGGGCAAGTGCTCTACCAACTGAGCTACCGAAGCACGACTCACGTCCGGTACTCACAGCTTTACTTCTGCCAGTACCTCGTCTCCTACCTTCCAAACTTTACAGAAGCTCTCCTGCGAACCTTGCAGAACTAGCACTCCTGAAAGAAAGGATATTGCGGAGACATGGCTTAGCCACAGCCTGGGGGATGTTTCCAGAATGAGATTTTCACTCTGCAGCGGAGTGTGCGCTGATATGAAACTTCCTGGCAGATTAAAACTGTGTGCCCGACCGAGACTCGAACTCGGGACCTTTGCCTTTCGCGGGCAAGTGCTCTACCAACTGAGCTACCGAAGCACGACTCACGTCCGGTACTCACAGCTTTACTTCTGCCAGTACCTCGTCTCCTACCTTCCAAACTTTACAGAAGCTCTCCTGCGAACCTTGCAGAACTAGCACTCCTGAAAGAAAGGATATTGCGGAGACATGGCTTAGCCACAGCCTGGGGGATGTTTCCAGAATGAGATTTTCACTCTGCAGCGGAGTGTGCGCTGATATGAAACTTCCTGGTAGATTAAAACTGTGTGCCCGACCGAGACTCGAACTCGGGACCTTTGCCTTTCGCGGGCAAGTGCTCTACCAACTGAGCTACCGAAGCACGACTCACGTCCGGTACTCACAGCTTTACTTCTGCCAGTACCTCGTCTCCTACCTTCCAAACTTTACAGAAGCTCTCCTGCGAACCTTGCAGAACTAGCACTCCTGAAAGAAAGGATATTGCGGAGACATGGCTTAGCCACAGCCTGGGGGATGTTTCCAGAATGAGATTTTCACTCTGCAGCGGAGTGTGCGCTGATATGAAACTTCCTGGCAGAAGTAAAGCTGTGAGTACCGGACGTGAGTCGTGCTTCGGTAGCTCAGTTGGTAGAGCACTTGCCCGCGAAAGGCAAAGGTCCCGAGTTCGAGTCTCGGTCGGGCACACAGTTTTAATCTGCCAGGAAGTTTCATATCAGCGCACACTCCGCTGCAGAGTGAAAATCTCATTCTGAAAACTTTATGAGTTTTTCTACGTATCTGTAGTGTGTTGTGACCATATGTCAATGAATGGAGCTACAGTGAATTTATGAAATCGCTTCAATCATTTGTAATAGCCCTGTGTTTACTAGCTAATTCAACGCTACTACTTTAAAAATTACAGGATTATTATTTTTGCGTCAGAATTAACACGATAACGTATTTTGTAGAATCTTCAATTATTATCCAACATACAACATTAAAATATACAATTAGTCATTCGATTTTAAAAATAAGAAAAATGTTAACAGAAAAATCTACTTTCCGACGTTTACTAATCGCAAAATCCTTGACAATGTCACCAATTTAAATTTAACTAACAAGGGAGGCCACTACGTTCGTGTAGCGTATTTACTTCAAACTTTTAACACTTTTAGTAGTCAGTTGGGACAACAGAATATTCATGTAGCAAGGCGTGCTACTTAGGCGATTTCCAGAAAATCACAAGAGAAATTTTCGCATAGCGGTGCGTTGCGACCCTGGGTACAAGATGGCGGTGCTCATGTGGTAGCGTTCAACCTCCGTAACTGGCGGATCGCTGGATCGAGTCCCGCTGACTCTTTTTTTAATTTATATTTTTTTTCAGCAGTAGTCATATTATTTCAAACACATTATAATTGAAAGGCAATATGATGAAAAGACACGTGTATCTGCATGAGCTTTTATCAGTGTTATTTGGTTGTTCGCTGATTTTTATTATGACAACAAATATCATTATTAAGACAAGTAAACGACGAAATCCGTGAAGTTTTGCTTTCTTGACTTCAGAAAGCGTTTGTACCTGCAATCTGGTAAGTTACCGACAACTGCTTTGCACCTGGACGCTTCGATCTACTGGCACAGGATTCAAGGACGAGGGACAAACTTTGAAAGGCCAAGTGAAACATCGATAAATAAAAATGTAAATAACTTTATTGAATAATACATTGAGTTACAGCATGGCAGAATATGAGGGAAATTTATGATTGATCTTCAGATATGCTTTCAACATTACAAGTTACAGGATGATATTTAGCATACAGATATGGAAAACAAATTGAAACGGCATCTACTACACGAATGAATCCAGTTTTCCCCTCAAGTACAAGGAATCTTCAGAATTTCTGCGGAAAAACAAAGCTCGTTGATATTTTGAAAAATTTCTCTAGGTCATCGGTCCCTAGTTTAAGCTAACTTAAACTAACCAATGCTAAGAACCACACACACACACACACACACACACACACACACACACACACACACACACACGCACGCGCCCGAGGGAGGACTCTAACTTCCGGCGGGATCAGCCGCACAGTCCATGTCTGCAGCGCCCTAGACCGCGCGGCCACTCCGTGCGGCTTCTCTTTCGCCCAATAATTTTGTTGCAGACTGCGAGTAACGCAACGCTTTCGTACATATCGGTGCCGAAAATTGGCGGTGTACACCTGAATGTATTTTAATAGCATCTTCACGAGAAGCAATTTCTTGTTCATTGTCAATCAAACATGAACAAGTTTGAAGGCGCTTGACAAAGTTTTTAACTTGCCTATAGAAATGGAAGCGCTTAATATTTGTTGTAATAATAAAAATTAGTAAATAGCGGAATCACATTGAGAATTACGTAACAGCTCATGCAAATACACGTATCTCTCCATCACATCACCTTTCAAGAGTAATGTGTACAAAATAATAAGATTAGTGGTGAAAAAATGTAAATTTAAAAAAAAAAAAGATGAGCGGGACTCGATCCAGAGATCCACCGCTTACGGAGCTCGAACGCTAATCACATAACCGACGCCAAGTAGTGCTCAGGGTCGCAACGCACCTGTACAACACTAACGCATCAACCTTCTCTTGCGATTTTCTCGAAATCGTCTAAATATCACGCCGTAGTACTTGCACATTATGTTGTTCTAATGGACTTAATAAAGTGTACGAAGTATGAAATAAATCCGCGTACGAACGTCGTGGCCTCCCCTCGTCGAATGAGGCCCAAACGAAAGAAAGTCAGAAGTGTTTAGATGCGTGGAACTCATGTAAAACGGGATGCTGCCCATCTTCATACGTGAAATATAATTAGCAAAACAGTAACTTAGCTCAGTGACGAGTGGTGAGCTCAATCTTGGGCCGGCGTCCAGGTGCGTTCACCTTTTGCAACACCCAGGTAGGTTCGTCCATAGTTTTGAGATTGTGCTGTTATCAAAACACAATCAGCTATTCCGTGGGCCGTGAACAACGTAAACAGTGGAAAGGAGTCGCATCATTCCATGTGGCTGATGCCGGACACAGTATTCGGCTGCTGTTTAGCCAACACCTCAGATCGTTTAGGAGGTGTCACAGCCGGCCGAAGTGGCCGTGCGGTTAAAGGCGCTGCAGTCTGGAACCGCAAGACCGCTACGGTCGCAGGTTCGAATCCTGCCTCGGGCATGGATGTTTGTGATGTCCTTAGGTTAGTTAGGTTTAACTAGTTCTAAGTTCTAGGGGACTAATAACCTCAGCAGTTGAGTCCCATAGTGCTCAGAGCCATTTGAACCATTTGAGGTGTCACACACGCCAAGCTACATTCCGGATGTATCACTCCGAACGTGGCTTTCCATTGCAAGAAAAAAAAAATACATCCTGCGCAACGGTCCAGTTACGTACTTCTTTTTTAATCCACAGTGAATTATTAATTTCAAACCTAAGTGAGGATAAACATTAATTCCAAATGTTGCTGAGTGATGGCAGAGAACAGCGACAATTGGGGGAAAAATACCTTGACTAATATTTGTGGGAAACATCTGTTTCGTATTGTTGCCAAAGAGCTTCCGAGACGCCACTTAGCTTCGAGCTCCAGGGAATGCAGTAGCCAAGGTATTGGATGTGAAATCGGTGGAGGGGGGGCAACAGTTGCGTGACAGCGCGGAGTTCACTACTCGCTGTTGCCGCGCCGAAACAAGCGAATTATGTAAAAGGTGTTCTCCAGTCTCTGTTTTGTATCTATTTTTGTCTAGCGTATTTCTGGTTGCCCCGAGCTATAACAAGTACAAAAAAATGCACCATCAATGAATGAAAAAGAATGGTTGCAGTGTTTATGATATGTTAAGCAACAATTACCCGTTAATTTCGGCCGATAATGTTTTAACAGTTACCATTCTTTGGAGCTGCCATCTCCGTAGCTCAGTGTTAAGGGTGTCGTATTGCTATGTGGAAGACCTGTGTTCGATTTTCGGTAACGCCATGGACTTTTCCTCGGTACGGGGCGCACCGATCCTTGACAGATCGTGTGTGTGTGTGTGTGTGTGTGTGTGTGTGTGTGTGTGTGTGTAATTGTTCTGAGTTTATTCCTCGTTGTTCGACGACATTTTTAACTTCTTTAACCCTACTACGGTTTACATTTTGCACATACACGTAAGATGACCGGGACAAAGCAGACCCGGTTTTTTATGTTTCCTATACGTACTCGTTTACATATCTGTCTGATGAAATCATAAATAAAGTTATAATTTAGTTAGTTCAACATATTAATCTTTCAAATTGCATAAAGTAGTGTAACAATATAATAATGGAATATTATAATTGTGTTTGTTATCATTTTTTCCTCGTGTATCGGGGAGAGCGGAGGTGGTAAAAAAGAGGTGTCATTTTTCAATTCTCGCCTCGGACGGCGAAACACCTAGCAACGGCCCTGGATGAACGATGTTTAAGAACGTTGTTTTAACTGAATTGAAGACCACTTTTAGCGTTGAAGAGAGATGGCTAGCATTGTACCGAATGGTCCATATCTCATCTCGCAAATGCACACGGAGCTATTTCGAGTTTTGACCTTTAAAAATATTGCACATTTTTATGAGAAGACCCTGTGCGGTCTTTTTCTCATATAAATGAAAAGTTGTGTAGCGCAATAGACAATTGTTTGTTGCAGGTGACGAATGAATGCCTTTTTCTGCCGAGGGGCATTTATATTCCGGTCTTGGGCGTGGTGTGGCAACGTACGTATTCACGCTTCCCAACTTCTGCCGCTACAAGAGGAAATGCGACGGCAGTGCGCAGGCAGATAGCCGGGAGCAGTTGCACGCTACTTCTCGTAGCGGACGCTTGGTGGCAGCACTATCGCGGAATCCGGCCACGAAGCAACACCACGTCGCCCAGTACAGTTCGAGGCTTTCATTAAGTGCATATTTAGTACGTGTGCACAAACAGAAAACTAGTAAATGTGTAAGATACAATCATCAACGAATTTACTGTATGAATATCCCATACACGTCCTTCAGTCACTCGGTTTTGCTTGGTCTTTCTCCGAAGTATCCGGAACAGCGCGACAATCCACTTGGAACTGAGGTGCGGCATTTTTCGGTCCGCACAACTCTATTCAGTTCGGGTGAATCGTGGTGTAAGCGCAGTTTATCCGTCGCTATTTGTTTGTGATATGAAAGACTTTCACAGGTCCAGTGACAGTCTGCATAAAAATGGGCAGGCTAGCGATATATCTATTCTTTACAATGAATGGGAATGACACAAGAGTGGGATGAGAACTGCCAGTTCGCATAAGTGATGGGTACTGCATATTAGATATGATACAACATTACAGTACCACATAGAAAGAATTTAAAGATTTAGCTGACTACGAAAGAAGAAAAACTTTCAACGATCGACAGACAGAATTTATTGTTCTGTACATTAAGAAACACTTAGCGCTAAATTTGCAGGCTTGGAGCACATGAAGAAATTGGTGGTACGAAACCATTTGCCGTTTCGGTTCAAAGTGCCCCCATGCAAGTGCAGATGTAACACACTGACCTGCAGGGTAATTCCAATTATAATGACGAGTCAAACTGTCCAGGGCGTCTACATTGCTTTCCTCAAGTAGAGTTTCCAAGTCTACATAATGAGCCTGTGGAAGTGCTACGATATTTCGGTCGACATATTTGTATGACAGACCTCTTCTTGATTATGAAAGTAAATACGTCAAGATTACGCGGCAGCTTTGGTGCAAAACTCTGTGAACTTTTCTGTCTCTGTCCATACGTCGACAGTTTGTACAAAAATTCATTCTTCAGTGCGCCAAAAATAATTAATTAATCCTGAAAACATGTTTCGATTCTGATCTCTGTTGTTGACAAATGTGAAGTAGAAAACAAAGTCATGTGCAGTACAGCTGCACTGCCACCGCCGCTCATAGAAATGATATTTTTCCGAAGCTGATACCTCGTGTTCTACGGTGATTGGAAGGTGTTTTGTATAGCCCTTGAGCGATGTGGCCTTTGTATGCCCAACAGACAGATCGTGTTAGTGTCACTATCCGACAGTACAGGGCCAAAGTATGCATATTACACACTTTCTTCAGCTTAGGCAAATAGAGCAAATCGGTTAGTTCTTTTTACATTTCATGTGCTCGACGTTGGGATTTATGGAGGTACCATTAGTTCACGGGTGGCTTCTTAGAAAACGTGAAGATAGATTTTTTACAACTTTTTCGTACCAAAACCAAGACACGGATTCCAAGGCACAGCACAGCACATGTCCTAAACTTTTACGCTATACCCGCCTTCCTAAGATCCCGACCTGTAACAACCTTGAAAATTTACTTGATATCTTTATCAGTTTCCGAGATACAAAGGTTCACAGTTACCCTACTTTTTAGACGTAAAATCCAATTTGAGGAGAAAATGTTTCTTGTAAAATGACGTAGCAGGAGAAATATGCTGCACAATGTCTCCATTATCATTAGAAGGGTTCTGGGAACCCCATGTTGTAGTAGCACAACCAATTTTCTTTTTTTCTTTTTTTTTCGTGTAGAATCCGGTATGAGGTGTAAAATTAACTTTGCGTTATTTCAATTTCACGTAAGTAGATTACCTAGATTTTACTGAGCAATACATTTTTTTTCATTCGAGTTACAGGCCCTGCTGGAACAGGGAAAAGAAGGGAACCAGCAGCAAAATGCTCCTATCGGAGCACAAAAAATTCAAGTACTTTCCTTTTTATTTAAAAGACTGACTGAAAAGTGAAGTACCAGGTGCCTCATTCTATCTTCCTCAGCACCTTTAAAAAATTTCCCAAACATATTTGCGCTGTTTCTTTTTTGTTGAAATAGGAAGACAGTGGCAGATAGACGGGCAAATAATAAATACTGGCAGCTAGTAGACAGTGGTTCGTTGCAGAAAGAGTGAAGGAGACAGTGGCTGTCTGAGAGAAACAAAGGGACACAGTGACAGTGGAACACATTTGGCAAGGACAGAACAGTGCTAGCAAAAGAGTGAAGGAGACAGTGCCACTGGGGAAGGAATAAAGACAAACTGAAAATGTAAAGGGGAGGGAGCCACTGATAAGGAGAGGGTATATGACAATGACAACAAGGAAGAGAGAGATAGTGACAGTGAGATGACGCAGTAGCAGTAGGAAGGAAGGAATGAGATATTAGCAGTACGAGATGGAGAGAGAGAGAGAGAGAGAGAGAGAGAGAGAGAGACTGTAGTTGTAGTAGTAGTAGTAGTAGTAGTAGTAGTAGTAAGACAAAACAAAGGGATCATGGCTGTAAGACACAAGACAGTGACAGAGAGGCACAGAGATAAGGACAATGAGTTGGGCTGAATGAGTGTGAGAGACTGGGCAAGTGGGTGCGGATGTGTACGGGCGACTTACGGGTGGGGCTAGTGAGTGGCAGTGAGTTACAGTTAAGAGAGCTTGTGCGAGTTGGAGGTGAGTTGCATGTTAAAAAGTGAGCGAATATGTTCGCATGCCAAACTTTCTGGGGAATTTTTGAAGGTGCTAGCACACCACTTTCCAGTCAGAGTTTTTTTTAAACGGTCTCATATTCGCGCTTTATATGCTCCGACATGAGCATTTTTCTACTGGTCTAATTAGTTGTCGCACCACTGAATCTCATAATTCGGACAACGCACGCGTATGCAGTCAAGTAAATGTTACGCGAATATAGAAAATTTCCCTATCTGAGTCAAAATGAAACTAATTTAGAGAAGCACATGTCTTACAAAACTCTGAAGAACAGCTGGTGCTAAAATATGTACCGTAAACATTGCGTCTCAAACAACACGTGTACCACAAGACAGACCAGTCGCAACATAACAACGTTTACCGGTAAAAATGTGCAGTCCAATATCACCAAAACTGTATAAAATGATTTCCCTGAATGACACATAAAACAATTTTGCACTCATAATGACGATTCAGCGCTGGAACCGAGAAAGTCTTCATTAACGAAACGAAGCAAAGTATCCCTAATTGGCGCTACCTCGGCCCCGAGTGGACGAGCACAACACCGATTTTATCGAAGCGAGGCGCGGAATTAGCCGTCTCTCGTGGGAGAAATGGGCGGGGAAGATCCGAAGGAAAGGTACACTATTGTAACACGAGCGTCCCGGCAGCGACGGGCGGAGTTCGGAACTCGGGATAGTACCCACGTGGGCACTAACGCTCGCCGGTCGGAGTGCCTCGCGGCGCCAAGTACTGATTCACACCCCGGACTACGCATTACGTGCAGAGCCGGCGCAGCGCGGGTGAGTCTTTAAACTTTACGGTGAGCGCCTCGGTACGGCGGGGGAGGGGAGCACCGAGTTGTTCTCTTTGTATCGGCGGCCATCAACCGCAGTAGGCGTGTATCCGGTAGCTCTGCAGAACCGACAATTTGGAGCTGAAAGAGGCGCGCGAAGAAAGGACCTCGCTGCCCTACGCCTTGGGCATACGGTACGAATCAGCTAAAGTTGGCGTGGCGCACAACTATTTTTGTGACGTTAGTTCCTGCTATTTCTCACTGAGAAGCAATTTCGTCACGTGAAACACAAAATAAGTTGTGCGATATTTCGGCAACGAGCCACGTAAAAGCAGAACCAGCAGAAAGCAAGAACGGTCCCTACGCCACAAGCAGAAATCAAGACTGTACTTGTGTTCGGCAGAAGCCCATATTCGATGGGTTTTACGTCGTACGCTATATCCTACGAATATATGCTGTTTCTAAGCACCAGCACGTTGAATGTCTCGAGATGTTCCGTTATTGATACGAGTTGCAATAAAATTACTGGAAAAGTCATATTGGTGGTTAAATTAGAATTTTCGTCTTCCGTTATTCTGGCGTTGCAGCTCGTGTGTAATGAGAGTACGCCGTTTCAAAGCAACGGTCCGTTTAAGATTCATGAAAACATGTCGTTCTTATTATAATTTATTATATAATTAGGAATAACAACATTTTGGATAATAAAATAAGTCGCCGTCCGTCTGGCCGAGCCGTTCTAAGCGCTTCAGTCCGGGACCGCGCTGCTGCTACAGTCCAGGTTCGAATCCTGCCTCGAGCATGGATGTGTGTGATGTCCTTAGATTAGTTAGGTTCAAGTTGTTCTAAGTCTAGGGGACTGATGACCTCAGACGTTAAGTCCCATTGTGCTTAAAGCCATTTGAACAATAAAATAAACAAAGACGAGGCAGCAAGTGACTCTAAACACTATGGGACTTAACACCTGAGGTCATCAGTCCCCTGGACTTAGAACTTCTTAAACCTAACTAACCTAAAGACATCACACACGTCCATGCCCGAGGCAGGATTCTAACCTGCGACCGTAGCAGCAGCGCGGTTCCGGACTGAAGCGCCTAGAACCGCTCGGCCACAAGAGAAGCAGCAAGTGCATTTAGCTTAGCGTAGTTGGCTGAGGCACTGCATCAGAGAAGGAGAACTGGGATGGACCACTAGGGTGGACACGGGTTCGCGTCCAGCAATATCCAACTTTCTCTCTCTCCCCCCCCCCCCCCCCCCCCTTTTCACCTTCACGTTTTCTGAAAGGTTGTTGGAGTTTCATATTAAATTAATAATTTCTGTAATATCTGATGTTATGTAAATATAGGTACGCTCCCTGTCAGAAGGGCTCTCTCTCTCTCTCGCGAGAGAGAGAGAGAGAGAGAGAGAGAGAGAGAGAGAGAGAGAGAGAGAGAGAGAGAGAGAGAGAGAGAGAGAGATATTTGGTGAAGTTTTATAAGCTGGCTTTCCTGAGTGGAAAAGTACCTTCACTTTTTGACTTATTACACGATCAATGATATTAACATTTTTGTTTATCTATACCACAGAGAGACCAACAAGCCTACGCATCCATTTTTGTGAACGAACTGTATAGTTTGCGAGCCAAATAAATCCGACAACCGCCGATGGAGAGCGCAGCCCGTTCTGTGTGTGCCCACGGCGCTGTGTGTCGTAACGATGGATATGCCGCCTGCACGCACGTCGGCGTTAGCTGGCTCGTCCCGTGTGCCGACGGGTTTAGCAGACGGCCGTAGCGAGCTACGGATCTACTAACACCTATGTGCAGCGAAGGGCCGCCACACTACCAACACGCTCACCTGACGCTGCCCAGTGTCCACTGCGGCCCAGCGGCCATCAATTATTACGACCTACACTCGGCACTCCACGGACTTTGGCCTGCAGACTCTTGTACAGAAACTTGTGTGCTAACAAACGGGGAACAAATCTCAAACACTTCGTTGGCGTGAAGGACAGGAAACTCAATTTATGTTTGACTATCATAATTCCAATGGAACTTTTTCATACACAAAGTTAACATAAAAAAATGTGGTTAGGAGAACTTTACAGGCACCAGCAGTTGTCTACTAGACCTTAACATTAAAGGCGCAGCCACTGGTTTAAAATTGACCACAAGTGTCCGAAACTAGTCACCACTAAAGATTACATGCGACTGTGACGGAAAGCTAAGTAAGTAGTGAATCAATTATGTCAACGCAGTGTTTGAGAGTTAAAGAAAAACTTAGTTGTTATTTTATCCGTATTTGATCTTGTAAACTCCGCGGCCGTTAATGATAGTTGGTGAATGACACAACCAGGCACAAATACTTTTTCACTGTTTTATTTTACTGCAATAACCGGTTTCGGGCTACCATGCCTATGTTCGGATGGGCAGTATGAGATACGAGAGGGCGTCTGAAAAGTCCGAGCAAAAATAAAAACTACTTACGTGTTTGGGGTCAACCTTTTTTACTTTTCGACAGTGTCTCCTTTTAGACTTATACACTTCGTCAAACGCTGTGCTAATTTGTTGATCCCTTCCGTAAATTGGAATTGTACAAGTCTGCAAAATAGCTATTATTTACTGCCATCACCTCCTCATTTGAATAAAATCTTTGTCCCGCCAGCCATTTCTTCAAATTGGGGAGCAAATGGTAGACAGAGCGAGCCAAGTCTGGAGAACAGGGGGGATGTGAAACGAGTTTGAACCCTATTTCCATTAATTTTGCGACCACAACTGCTGAGGTGTATGCATTGTCGCGATGGAAAAGGACTTTTTTGCGGTCCAATCGCCGGCGTTTTTCTTGCAGCTCGGTCTTGAAACGGTCCAATAACGATGAATAATATTCACCTGTAATAGTTTTACCCTCTTCCAGATAGTCGATGAGGATTATCCCTTGCGAATCTCGAAATATAGTCGCCATAACCTTTCCGGCCGAAGGAATGGTCTTCGCCTTTTTTGGTGCAGATTCTCCATTGGTAACCCATTGTTTAGATTGTTGTTTGGTCTCAGGAGTATAGTAATGTATCCATGTTTCATCCACAGTGACGAAACGACGCTTAAAGTCCTGCGGATTCTTCCTGAACAGCTGCAAACCATCCTTGCAACACTTCACACGATTCCGTTTTTGGTCAAGCGTGAGCAATCGCAGAACCCATCTTGCGGATAGCTTTCTCATGTCCAAATGTTAATGAAAAATAGTATGCACCCGTTCATTCGTGATGCCCACAACACTAGCTATCTCACGCACCTTAACTCTTCTGTCATGCATCACCATATCGTGGATTTTATCAATGATTTCTGGAGTTGTAACCTCCACAGGGCGTCCAGAACGTTCAGGAACACTTATGCTCATATGGCCACTCCAAAAATTTTGAAACCATTTATAAACTGTTCTAATCGAAGGTGCAGAGTCACCGTAATGTTTATCAAGCTTCTCTTTAGTCTCCCGAGGCGTTTTGCTTTTCATAAAGTAATGTTTAGTTACCACACAAAATTCTTTTTCGTCCATTTTTTGAGAATCACTCGACTTCCTTGATTCACACAAATGGCAAACACAAAGAAATAGACCAATATGGCTGAAACTTGGTGTGCGTTCTTTCCAAAGATGCTACTAACTAAACTTGACCTCAATACACGCCGGTGGTGCCATCTCTCGGACTTTGCACGGACTTTTCAAATGCCCCTCGTACCAGTATGTAATTGTATAAATGTAGAATACCGTGATGAAAACATGTGTCCCTCTCATCCTTCTCTCCAACTGTTTAATTTTGTATTTCCTGCAATTAACTTATGAACTGTAATGATAACCAAATATATAGGTGAATTTGTGTACACATATGTCTTCTTTATAATATGTAATCGGTTGGCGTTGAAGTATTTAGTTAATTATGCCATGTCGAAGAGCTCAAGAAGTCATCGGAAATGCTCGCGGGCGAGTCCTCAGTAGCATCAGCTGCTCTTTCTTTCCTTACGAGATACCGTCGATTCGCACAGTCGTTATTGCTAAAGATGTCAGCAAAACCAATCACTTCGTTAGTGGCATGGCGCCTGGGCTCAGCGGCCTCCTCCCTATTTATAAGGAGTTTATGCCTACAGCAGAAATATATTTCTGTTGCGGCCTCCTCCTTATTTATAAAGAGTTTATGCCTACAGCGGAAATATATTTCTGTTGCGGCCTCCTCCCTATTTATAAAGAGTTTATGCCTACAGCGGAAATATATTTCTGTTGCAGCCTCCTCCCTATTTATAAGGAGTTTATGCCTACAGCAGAAATATATTTCTGTTGCGGCCTCCTCCTTATTTATAGAGAGTTTATGCCTACAGCGGAAATATATTTCTGTTGCGGCCTCCTCCCTATTTATAAAGAGTTTATTCCTACAGCGGAAATATATTTCTGTTGCAGCCTCCTCCCTATTTATAAAGAGTTTATGCCTACAGCGGAAATATATTTCTGTTATTAGCATGACACATTTTCTACATCCCACACATCATCCTTGCCCTGCTTACATCCTTGGTCGATATTTAGTGAATGATATTTTCCTATCTTTGCTTAATGATAATCTTTGCATTGTAAAGAAAAACATCAAGTGTATAACACATGTGCAAAACTCGACATGCATTTTAAGAACATTGTGAAGTGTGTCACAGTAATTTATTTGAAATGTGTGTGTTGTGGCGGAATTCAAGAACATATACATCGAGCTAGAAAACCACATGGACCACTACAAAACGAACGACCATTTACCGGAACATATGTAAGGAGACACGACTATTTTGCATCATATTTGTATAAAGATGCAAGCACTTTAGCGTATTTGTATTAATGAAATAACTGATAAAGTGACACTATATACTCAAATGTTCTTGTGCAGGGTGGAGCAGACGACATGTTGTTAACCAAAACGTCTATGTAACGACAAATATTAGTTATCTGAAGATGGGCTTCGTACCCCGGAACCGGTTATGGCAGTAAAGTAAAACAGTAGAAAAGAATTTGTGGCTGGTTGCATCATTCACCAACTAAAAACTAACCTCTTGTTTCAACTGCTTTGATTTGTTCCACGTAAGTTTTTACGTAAGTGCACAGTAAATCGCGTCCGCACGCCGAAGTCCTTGGAGCGGCGAGTTGTAATCGTAACTCCTTCATAAAAATATCGAGTGAGGAACAACGGCCGGTGGAACTGTTGCAGAAATAAATACCATCAACAGTTATTTTAGAAAACTTCATTTAGGCCGCTAGTTTCAACATCTCCGTAGCGGCTTCTTCAGGCCCCCATAGGGCCCTATACGTGAAAGTATGATCATAATTATGTAGAAAGGAGACACGAACTAAAAATTGCCAGATATAAAACACCTCATTATCGCGTGGCCGACGAGGTGTCTTTAAAAGTTCGATAGGTGCACATAATTAATGTGTTTATACAACCCGAGAAATAACCTAAATCAAGCCAAAATACTTAGTAGGGAATTAGTTGAAAAAACCACTAAATTGGAAAAACGTACGACAGGAAATTCGTATTAGCGTATACTACGGTGGAAAAGGCTCCACACCAACCTGTAAATATGTAAATTTTACACATCGAATATTGGGCATTAGTAGAAGATAAAAATGGGCTACGTCGTGTCAAGGACTCGGGCTATTCGTAACGGGTTACTGGCCCAATACCATTTGGTCAGCGACAATGAAAAGATACTCTGAAACTTTGATGCTACATACATATTCTACACAATCCTACCTTAAACAATTTTACATTGCAGTTAATTCCGTCATTTGCTGCTGCTGCTGCTGCTGCTGCTGCTACTACTACTACTACTACTACTACTACTACCACTACCACTTTGCATATATTTTTCTTACACTATGACCTATCTTTTTACACCATCCCTATTACATCATCTTCTTATTATGTGTGTTTCATATCTTGGACACTTAGTATGTAGGTTTCTCACGTATCATTAGAGTTGTCGTAGCCGTTCGTAGTGTATAGTGCACAGGTTCAGGCGAACGTGCTAGATGCGGACTAACGTCGATGGCGTGCGATGTATCTGTATAATTTTTCTACCCCCGCCCCCCTCCCGGACCAAGCACCCTAGACAAAAGAGCTTGCAATGCAAGCAGCTTTCTGTTGTGGGACGAGTCAAGTAAGTACTTGGTGGCCAAACGAAAGACGCATGAACTGACCCCATGTATCAGGCGTTGGTCGGCAGTTACATATGTTTAGCATCAGGTGGCACATAGAGGCAATAGAAACAAGGGTTGAAGTGTCATTTCTGCTTGTGCATGCGATGTGCCGCGTAACGTATGTTTAATGGGAGGGTTTTAATGCACAACGTAGCAATATGTACCCGACGTAAGTAACAATGGATCGTGCCGTGGACTGAAAGAACTAGATTAATATTGCAATAGAGTGCATATTTACCGAGGAGTGACTTCAATAGCGTTACTCTCCACTGAACCCTAGTAAAGATCTGGTGCTCTCGAAAATTTTCCCAAATTACACGAAGTGGCGACAATGCAGCAGAACGCTGTACACAGCATGCCGCATAAGCAAACGCACATGGAAGTGCCAACAGACAGATTAACTATGTTTATTAAGTTTGGCTTTAAATTGTGGATCACAACTTTACGTCGTGTGTACGGTCATACCTAGTGTACATGTAAATGTACGACCGCAGCAGCTGGGAAGGGCAACAGCAACACCATTTGTGGGCAAACGCAAGCCACGTGCCACAGGAAAATACAATTACGGACCGGCCGTAACATCTTCATGATAATATTTTTGGGACGAGACATAATCACTGGGTGAACTAACATTACGCCAAACCATTAGAAAACTGTGGGTGGGTACCAGAAAAGTGATAGCCGATCCACTTCCAGGCAGAGACGAAACTTGCAACTTGCATACCGTCAGAGCGGAATCCACCTGCCCCCGTACGGTGTCGCGCCATCAGGCCAGCGACATAGAGACAGCAGCAGCTTTTGGGAAAAAACTCTATGGCATCTGCGTTCACAACAGCACTCGCACTTTTTTTGTTTTTTTTTTCTTTCTCCCCTTCTGACAGCCTCCATTACATTCCAATAGACTAATTCGGCACTAAATTCGCACGTAACTGAACACTGACACAAACCTTAATTGTTCCGTGGAATTACAGGATGGACACTGATATGGGACATACTTCGCGTCATCTTTCCATTTGAATGGCAGACGTAAGCAACCAGATTATCTCGACATCAATTACTTACACGCGCTGCACAGTTGATGTGAATTCATTCTGTATCCTACCAACCACTCACTGAGTGTGGAAAACGTCGGCGGAAATTTTAATGGGTACCATTGTTGTTGTTGTTGTGGTCTTCAGTCCTCAGACTGGTTTGATGCAGCTCTCCATGCTACTCTATCGTGTGCAAGCTCCTTCATCTCCCCGTACTTCTGCAACCTACGTCCTTCTGAATCTGCTTAGTGTATTCATCTCTTCGTCTCCCACTATGATTTTTACCCTCCACACTGCCCTCCAATGCTAAATTTGTAATCACTTGATGCCTCAGAACATGTCCTACCAACCGGTCCCTTCTTCTTGTCAAGTTGTGCCACAAACTCCTCTTCTCCCCAATTCTATTCAATACCTCCTCATTAGTTATGCGATCTACCCATCTAATCTTCAGCATTCTTCTGTAGCACCACATTTCGAAAGCTTCTATTCTCTTCTTGTCCAAACTATTTATCGTCCATGTTTCACTTCCGTACATGGCTACACTCCATACAAATACTTTCAGAAACGACTTCCTGCCACTTAAATCTGCACTCGATGTTAACCAATTTCTCTTCTTCAGAAACGCCTTTCTTGCCATTGCCAGTCTACATTTTATATCCTCTCTTCTTCGACCATCATCAGTTATTTTGCTCCCCAAATAGCAAAACTTCTTTACTACTTTAAGTGTCTCATTTCCTAATCTAATTCCTTCAGCATCACCCGACTTAATTCGACTACATTCCATTATCCTCGCTTTGCTTTTGTTGATGTTCATCTTATATTCTCCTTTCAAGACACTGTCCATTCCATTCAACTGCTCTTCCAAGTCCTTTGCTGTCTCTGACGGAATTACATTCTCCATGTATTTTAATACCTACTCCGAATTTGTCCATACGACCGCTGTATCGTAAAATTCATTCCTCCTCCTCCCCCTCCCCCCCCCCCCCCCCCCGCGCCCTAATTCACTTGTCAACATCTTTCTGTAGGCAAGACTCTGTTGCCACGTACCGCAGTTACTCACTGACAGAAACTGAACGATGAGAGTCCAATTACTTCTAATACGTTGCCAATGCGTGTAGTCATGGAAGGTGGAGACGGTAGGGGGTGCTGTAAAGAAGTAAACCTTGCGTATGTTCCACGGCAGTGGCGTTAATCTTAGCTGGAGCAGTGGCTCATGTGGGTAAGATGTAAGGACGTCGGTGTTTACAGGAATCATCTCGATTGCAGGGCGAAGATTTGAGCTCCGCTGCACTCTCGCGCCAATCCATAGCGTCAAATACTGACGAACTTCTATCGTTGTCACGGTGCAAGAAAAATTGACAACACACACGTGCGACGAGAGAAAATTCTTCCCCGCAGTGTGCACGTGAACACAGCGCTGCGTCAAAAGTTCTGAAGAGCGGGAACACGTACGTACGTAACCCTCCCCCCTCCACACACACACACACACACACACACACACACACACACACACACACACACAAGCGCGCGCAGTAGGCTAGATGAACGCAGCGTACACTCCGAATTCTGTGGCAGTCAGTCAGAACAATGGGAGCGCTGAGTAAACGTGCCGCAGAGAGAGAGAGAGAGAGAGAGAGAGAGAGTGAGTGTGTGTGTGTGTGTGTGTGTGTGTGTGTGTGTGTGTGTTTGGAGGGGGGGAGGGCATTGTTCCAACAGCGGAGGTCAGTTTGGCCGCGATGGACAGCGGAACGCCTAGGCAGAACAGCCATGTAGAACCCACGCCGGCTGCACACATAGGCGGTCTGCGGTGGGTAGCTGGAGCAGCACAGGGGAACGGCTCTGTACGACGCAGCGGTATTGTCAGGCGGTGAACCCATAGTCACGACACAGCGCCACTCCCAGCTGCCACTGGCGCACAGTAACACAACCCGTCTCTTCCTGAATAACTGTCTCCAAAATGGTGAGACAAAACTAAACTGGAAACTCAATGGCGTGGAGAAGGTGTCTACGGAGGGTGGGCGGTGTGTATGTATGTGTGTATGGGGGGGGGGGGGGGGGAGAGATGGGGAGGAGGGAGAATGAAAAGCATGGCACAATATAGCAGAAGCAACGTCTTGCTTTAAGAAAAAAAAAAAAAGGTCAAATGTTTGATTAAGTGATAAGGATGATACTCGAAATCATCTACAGCAAATGAGATGCCGATTGAGAGTTTAAAGCTAAATTTTTAAGTTAGAATTTTAAAGAGCGCTAGAGGTTGTCTGGTAGATTATGTAGACTGTGCGGTCTGCCGTTGGGTTGTCCCGATATACTACTGCTGCGTCAAGTCAAACTATACAAGATTTCGAACTTCATTGAAAGGCGCGTCATGATTTTCTCTATTTGTTACGTTTAGGCAAATCATTTCGCAATACACTTGACTTTCTTTTCTTCATTTTTGATTTTCAATTTTTTAACAGTTACATATTACACCAATGTAACTTTTGACGCCCATAGTAGCTAGGTCTTTCAAGAAGTAAACTTTATGACACATCATTTACGTAGCTAGCAGCAGAATACCCTGATTAGTTTCAATAATTTTTTTTTTATTTTGCAAATACTAGACCTCTCCCACATTCCCCACTCTTCGTTAGGTTATGAAAATTCAGACAAAAATCCACTGTGTTATTTCTATGGACTCTTATTTTTCCTCCGCAGAAACATTTGATCACAACGGGGCTTAACGACACAACAATGTCATGCTTGGAAACACTCGCTTCAAAAATCTAACGTTGAGCTCTACGGTCTGACCAGTTCTACAGAGCACACACACTGTATAAGATCGTAATACGAGAGGTCTTTCCAGGAGTGAAGAACGCTTCTTCCTCCATACATTTTCCTTGAAGACAATGAAAAAAACCATATTTAACAACATATTTCGATATGTTAGCTATTTTCACGCAGTCGCCGTTCAGATATAAACACTTGTCGTAGCACTCCACAAGATTTGCCTTCTGCCTACTCACCTGTCGCCAAGCTGTTGAAGAAATCACTATCTTTCTCGACCAGTTCTTCGCCATTTCCATCGTGCTTTCAGCTTAAATAAACCTTCCGTTTTGGAAAATGATGGTCATCATTCGTGGCCAAGTCCGTGGTATAGGGACGCTATTCAATAACGTCCTACTTAAACTGACGGAGCAAATCCTTCGTCTATGGAGCATAATGCGAGCGAGCGTTATTTTGAAGCAGCACGATCGTCATATTTGATTGGTTGGTTGAGTATACATGACTGTACATCACAAACAGTCTACCGCGCAAAACCCAGGGGAAGAAAACTGTTGTGGGTTGGCAGGAGAGCCAAGACCGGGTTACAAGAGGAAGCCGAAAAGCACGCGTTTTAGCTCACGCAGGCTGGCGTGAGGTCTGGAACAGGACAAGGAAATTAGAATTTAGAAAAACGGACGTAGCTGGTGGAATACTTAACTTTAATCCATTAATGGTGAACGTCGGTCTTGACGGTACATTATTACAGTATCAATAGTAACTGGTACCGGCGCCTTGCTAGGTCGTAGCAAATGACGTAGCTGAAGGCTATGCTAACTATCGTCTCGGCAAATGAGAGCGTATTTTGTCAGTGAACCATCGCTAGCAAAGTCGGTTTTACAACTGGGGCGAGTGCTAGGAAGTCTCTCTAGACCTGCCGTGTGGCGGCGCTCGGTGTGCAATCACTGATAGTGGCGACACGCGGGTCCGACGTATACTAACGGACCGCGGCCGATTTAAAGGCTACCACCTAGCAAGTGTGGTGTCTAGCGGTGACACCACAAAAACTCCAAGGTATACCAGAGGTCAATGAAGGTGAACTAAGTGGCAGAAAGAGTGAAGGGAGACAGAGGAAGAAAGACAGGCAAGGTACCCCCCCATCTAGGGAGTAGCCAGAAGCCCCCGAAATCAGGTACCCTATAAATTGTCTAGGAAAGACTAGCCATACTAACAGGTAATGAGAAAAAGACGAAAAAGTCGAACAGACCACGTGACAGGGGGGGAGGAAGAGTAAAAGAGCAGGTAGGGTAAGGTCCGGGCAGAACCACCACGCTGCGACAGCCACAGCCCAGTCTGGGAATGGAAGCCAACAGTGTGTTCTGCCAACCTCTCAATGGACCGATAAAGTTAAGCGGCCTTCCCTTAAGGAGAGTAGTAAAAGCCCCCTTCACATATAAAACGTAAGACGAAGTCAGCCACTGAGGCACTGACTCCTAACCCCAGGCGAGATAAAGAGTCTGCCAGAAGGTGGCTAGATTGGAACAATCCAGCAAAACATGGACCACCGCCAAACAGGAACCACAAAGACAGTGGGCTGCATCCTCGAGATGGAGGAGATGGGCACGAGTCAGCCAAGTATGGCCGATGCAGAATCGGCAAAGGACAGCAGAGTCCTCGCGAGAGGCTTGCATGAAAGATCTCTACAGGTTCGTAGTCTCCTTTACCACCCGTAGATTGTTCAGTGAAGTCAGAGGGAGCCATTCCAGATTCCTAACACTCGATGGCATAATACCGACTGGAGGTCTGTTTCAGGGATGCTGATCTCAAGAGTCACTTTACTGGTAGCCAGTTTGACCAGGCTATCAGCGAATGCATTCCCCAGGATCGCAACGTGGCCCAGGATCCAGAGAAAGATCACTGAGGTCCGCATTGTTTAAGGGCATTCCAGGAATTCTGGATAGCAGTGGCCAAGGGATGGAGAGGATAACACTATTCGAGAGCTTGCAAACAGCTCAAGAAATCGCTGCAGCGAAAAAGGATCCACCAGTGCACGAACGGATAGAGCTCAAGAGCATGAGAGAAGGCTATCAACTTCACAGTGAAAACACCACAGCCATCCGGCAAGGAGCGCAGTTCATGATGTCCCGCGTGAGTATAAGCAAAGCCTGCATCACCAGCAACCGTTCAGCCATCAGTAAAGATAACTTTGGAACCCCAGGGTGCGCCTAGGATGGAGAAAAATTGGAGAGCCTCAGGATGAACCAAGTCTTTCAGTCCCTGTGATAGGTCAAACTGAAGCTGTGACCAAGGTATGCACTATGGAGCACTACGTGACTGGGCCCAGTCGAGAGGTGGAATAGGGAATAACTGAAGTTCAGAGACAATGGACCAGATACAAATTGTATATTTCCTAATTTAGGCCACCGTTGCAGGAAATGGATTTCCATGTTTGGAAAGAGGAGATGGTAGTTCAGAGATGCCTATGGCAGCTGCGAACGAGGTACCGTAATTGACAAGCTGATTTTGGCGCCTGATCTGTAATGGAGGATACCTCAGCCTCCACGAGTAAGCTTTTCACAGGGCTAGATCGAAAGGCTCCTTTTGTAAGCGGGACCCCACAGTGGTGACTTGTTCCAGTACTCACAATGCAGAGGGCGGTGCTGAACTGTATACCAAACTCCTGTACCCAGGACGGGATTGTAGCAGGTCTTTGTAAAGGGGCAGCAGGGTAATGTGATCTGCACCCCAGCTGGTGTTACTCAGGCAGTGAAGTGTATTAGGGTGGAGTCAAGCCCCTTCACTTAAGCTAGCGAAGATGAATTCACATCTACTGAGAATCAGAGACCAGTCCTAAAAATCGATAAGTCTCCACGACAACGAGTAGCTGGTCATCGAGGTAAATTTCTGGTTGTGGGTGAACAGTACGACCTTGACGGAAGTGCAACACATGTGTCTTGGTGGATGAAAACAGAGAGCCAAAAGGCCCTGGGTGAGGGCCTGCACCTTTCGTATGGTGGCTTGCAGTCGACGTTCAGTGACACCCAACACTAGAGGAGCAGTAGTAGAGGCAAAAGTCATCAGCATATAAGGAGAATGATACTGAGGACCCCACAGCCACTGCTACGCTATTGATGGCTACTAGAAAGAGAAGGACACTTAAGTACAGAGCCCAGTCGAACCGCACTCTCTTGGATAAGGGGAGGGCGGGGGGTAATGTGGGAAGCACCAACTCGAACACAGAAAGTACGGTACGACCGAAAGTTCTGAATAAAAATGGGGAGTGGACCTCAGAGACCCCACTTGTTTAAGGTAGCGAGCCTACGGTGCCACCTCTTGTGTCATAAGCCTTTTGCAAGTCAAAGGAGATGGCTATACGATGCTGAGTTTGGGCAGAAGCTGTTCAGATGGCAGAATCCAGGTAAACCAGGTTATTGGTAGTGGAATGGCCTTGGCAAAAACCGCCTTCGGACAGCGCCAGAAGACCCGCAGACTAAAGGAGCTGCCGGCTCACCATGCACTCAAGCAACTTATAGAGAATATTGGTGATACTAACTGGACGAAAACTGACCATCTCTAGTGGGTGCTTGCCCAGTTTCAGTACTGGGACAATGATGCTTTCTCACCATTGCGATAGAAACTCGCCCTCAATCCATGCAGTTAAAGATTGCACGGATATGATGCTGACAATCCACCGGTAGGTGCTTGATCATCTGGTTGTGGATGTGGTCCTGCCCTGGGGCTGTATCAGGACAGTGGGCTAGGACACTAAAGAATTCCTACTCGCTGAATGGAACATTATATGGCGTGTAGTAAAGGATAATTGCTTTCACTCCACTCGCTGTTATACTACACAAAAGGCAGGTTGATAATTCCCAGTTGCTGAGGCTCAATAGTAATGCACAGCAATGTTCAGTGACAGCATCTGAGTCAATGTAGACAGCGCCATTCAAGGTAATACCAGGTACAGCTGAAGGTGTCTGGTGTCCATAAACACATCTTTGCCCAAACCTGTTAAGGAGAGGTATGTGGTCCAATGATTGGAACATACCGTTCTCAGCGGTCTTGCCTCCATTGTTTTATTAGGTGACACCGGCATGGAACTGCTTAAAGGCAATGAGGTACTCCATTGATGGGTACCACTTACGGCATTGGAAAGCCTGCTTACTATCTCTAATGGGCTCTGCGATTTCTGATGACCACCAAGGTACTGTCTTCTGTTGGAACGGGTCCGTGAAACGGGGGAACACGAAATCAGCTGTCGAAAGAATGGGTCTGGCTGTATTCTGGACTGCTCATCGACATCTACATGTGGTGGGAAGCCAAGGGCCACAGCAAAGATGAAAACACCCCAGTCAGCACTGTTGAGAGCCCATCTCGCAGGCGTTTAAGGTGGTGATGCACAGGTCATTGTGGACTCTGCAGTGGATGGATGGGAGAAGACAAGGGCTGAAAATTGAAAGGTCAATGGCCAAGTAAGTTCTGTGCACCACAAGAGGCAAAGGTCACGTTATGCCACTAAGTCTTCGAGGGCTCTACCATGGCCTGTGATCGTAGTTCCACCCCACAAAGGATAATGGGCGTTGAAATCGCCCTTCTGTAGAAGGCAGGGGAACCTGAGAAAACAAGGCAACTGGGACACTTCACCATCGCGAGTATAATACCTTGAAATTCTATTATCCTAACAACCACAGCCTCCAAAGGTGTATTAAGAGGCACAAGTACGCTATATAGACTATCCAGAACATATGTGCAGACTCCACCTGACACCCTGTGACAGGTAGCACAATTCTTATAATATCCACGGCATCCATGAAGGGCCAAGGTGCACATTGCTGGAAACCAGGTCTCCTTGAATGGCAATGCAGAAGGAAGGGGAAGTGCTTAAAAGATGTCATAGTTCAGCCAGATGAAGAAAAAAACCGCTAAAATTCCACTGGAGAATAATGACGATGTACTGTGAGGCCATCAAGGGAGCAAGGAGAAAGGTTATGCCCTAAGGTCCCCTGCTGTCACTGGTTGAGAGGTTATGGCATTAATACACATAGGTTCCAGGTTCCATTGCGTGTGAACAGGACCTCAGGGGCCGCTGGAATATCCGCCTCGGCCACAGGAGTGGACCTGGCGGAATATGGTGGCTTGGGGGCCACTGTAATGTCCTTCTTGGAGGACTTTTTCTTTTCTTTCCTCTTCTTACAGGATTTCGACGATTGCAAGGGCTTCGCTGAAAGCAGTTTTAGGTAAAGAAGGCCCTGCACCCAGCAGCCTTTGGCTCCTTCAGCCACTGACTGGTGTCCAGATGTACACCACTGGAAACGTTAGAAGGAAGTGTCGTGAGGGTCCCCTTCCTGGCGATAGATGCCTGAGGAAGATGATTCGTCTCCAGCTTTGCAGTGGGGACCAACGTCCCTGGTTGATGGGAAGCTATCGAACCCAAAATGGGGGAGGTAGCAAGACGGAAGCCCCCATACATCAGGGGGGCAGGCATGGTTGAGCGACTCTGATGGCCCACTGTAGGAGGTGTAATGGGCGGGAGTGCCATTGCCAAAGGGGCGACGTCGTCGTAGCTGCAGAACATAACATTATTTGACATGCTCGGTGCGGCTGCTCGTACTACTTCTTGGCCTCTTTATACGTTAGTTTGTCCAGAGTCTTGTATTCTTGTCTCTTGTTCTCTCTCTGAAAGACAGAGCAATCTGATGATCATTGAGAATGGTGCTGTTCACAGCTGACACAGGTGAGAAGGGCACAAGGAGTATGTGTGTGCAACACTCATTCACAATCACAACAAATGGGGCTAGCGTTGTAACGTGACGAGATGTGCCCAAATTTCACACATTTGAAGCACTGCATGGGGGGAGGGGGGTGGGGTTAGGGACACATTCGGTGTCACATTACATCGGTATACCATCATGACCTTTTCAGGCAAAGAATCACATTCAATGCCAAGATGAAGGCACTGGTAGCGACCCTACTGTTCTTTGCCGCCGCCCGCCCCCCCCCCCCCCACACACCCATGAACACGGCAGACAAAATGTACACCGGGTCGCCCCAAGTTGGTGCGTAGCTTATTGTCACATTGCAAGAGCAAAGTCACCCTGAACCATATTCGGACTGTTTGCTGCTTAGCCTTACATCCCTGCCGTGGTGTATCCAGGGAAGAGAAAATTTCAGCACGTACCTCACTGCATTAAAAGAGGACTTTCCTTCCATAGAGACTGCTGGGCCTGTATAGCCACCAGCGGGAGATAACTTCATCCACTTCTTTTGCGGCTCATCCATCGTGGTGCCACCCACTCGAAACGGGGGCTCTCCCTGTGGGCGCCACCCAGCCTCAGCAGTACCTGCATGACCAGTAATCCGTTGTTCGGAGTCCCAGTGGTCCAGTCACGATGGGAACGTATCCTTTGGCGAACAAGAGATGTTTTCACCTCAGGCACCAACAGCGCATCCGTGCATGGTTAGTGGGCTACCATCATGCAGTTACTTGAGCGGTTCTAGGCCCTTCAGTCCAGAACCGGGCGACTGCTACGGTCGCTGGTTTGAATCCTGCCTCGGGCATGGATGTGTGTGATGTCCTTACGTTAGTTAGGTTTAAGTAGTAGTAGGGGACTGCTGACCTCCGATGTTAAGTCCCGTAGTGCTTAGGGCCATATGACCCATTTTTGACACTAATAGGTGTGAAATTTCGGTGACATATGCGGCTGGACGGCTGGGAATAATCCCAGGAATTCTAACTTGAAAATACGCTGACGGAAAAAGATCGCAACACCAACAAATTGTAAGGTGTCGGGCGAATCCAACACCTTCCATGAAAACCCTCACATGATAGCAAATCCGGCAGTATGTCACATAGCTCCAAATAAATCCTGACATTAAATTAACCAAAGTAATACGATCAACGAGTGAGCAAATGGAATACCACTGACTAACGCAAGAACGCTTAAATCCATGTCATACCCTCCCACCGTGAAACAGACGCAGTTCTGAGGGGAGAAACGAGAGCAGAAGCCGAGAGCAGAGCCGTGTAGGCTAGGAGGCCCTACGATAAGGGACTGACACCCACATCGCCGGCTGATCGCCAAGACCATCCCCCAGCCCATGTTAAAAGAACAGTATGTATCTTACGATAACACTAAAAGGGCCACACCAGCTGCAAGTTTTAGCGTGAGACTGTACACGTCTGTTACATAGCAAACATTAAAAACATTGCCCCACCACGAAAAGTATAACGTTTCTCATTGGATAGACAGAATTTTTGTAGGCGGAGCTTAAGGTTAACATTGAGACCCTGATTGGTCAGTTGAAAACACAGCCAGATACCTTTTCTTAAACCAACTTCAGCAAATTGTAGTGAAGAGAAATTCGTGAGAGTTGCTTCAGAGATGGCGAGGTGTGTGGAGCTGCGCCGCCCGCCACCCCCTGACGCTGCCTAACCACCGACAAGGTAAGGAACACACGCTATGCTGCTTAAGGGCGCATAAGGCTTCACTCAGAACTGCAGAAGTCTCATCTGTTACATCCCCTTTTTACGTAATACTAGTGTCGATCGTCAATTAAACCTCATGGTATTCACATTTGCTACTTGAAACACGATGATTTTTCTGTTATATAATTATTGAGAAGCCACATCAGCCACTGTAATTTACGTCAAGTTAAATACGTAATTAAAGATAATTGAGGATCACTGTAGACCATTTTGATAGTTTTCTCTTTTATAAAACTTAACTTAAACCTAGATTACAGATGTGATATGGCATAGGTCATCCTTCAATCCATTGTAGAACTTGGAAACCCATTCAGGGAATATTCGTTCACATTTTTGTTGAACGCAGTTGGTTTTTATCATCCTGTATTAAAATATTTCCTTTTATCAATAGTACAATTTATAAACAATGTTTTGTGAGTAGAATAAAAATTCCAATGGTAAACTTAACTGGTTTTTCGACGTTATTTTACCAGCTAACTAAAAATAGGAAAGCTGTGAACCCCTTCCACTAAATTTAGTTAGTATTAAGATTCTTTTACAGGGAATGCAGTGGAGCTGACGCTGAAATCATCGAGTGTTTGATTATATCACCGCTAGTCTCACTGAACTCTTCTGAACTCTACATGTCATGTGTGGTCTGGCGTCTCCTTACCAGCAACAGGTCCCAGGTTCAAACTAGTCAATTCCTTAAAAAACTCGCTCAGAGCGTCGTTGCGCGAAAGTGGTAGGGAGACACGACTTAGAACAGACAGACACTACGCAGAATGTTAGAAAATAATTAATGTAATGAAATTTCGGCAATACTTTTGTCTAGTTAACATATTTAAGTAACACTGAAAGATCACAGGTTAATATAAGCGCGACGTAAGCCATTGCAAATGTGAAATTCTGGTACACGAATAACAGGTACAGCCTCCAGAACGTTGGCTGCAAGCGTGGAAACGTGGATGCATCGTGTTTTACAGGTGGCCGATGTCAGGTTGTGGGATGGAATTCCATGTCTGTTGCACTAGCTGGGTGATACAGGGACGGTTGGTTAATGCTGTTTGTGGATGACGCTGGAACTGTCCGATGATGTCTCGCAAGAGCTCGATTGCCGAAAGGTCTGGTGACCGAGCAGGCAAAGGCAACATGTCGACATCCTGACAGCAGGTTCGGTTAGAACAACGGTATGTGGGCGAACGTTATCCTGTTGGATGATATCCCCTGGAAGGCTGTTCACGAATGACAGAACCACAGGCCGAATCACCAGACTGACCTAAGATTTTGAAGCCAGCTAGCGTGGGATAACCACGAGAGCGCTGCTGCTGTCATACGAAATCTCACCTCCGACCATAACTGCAGGTGCAAGTCCAGTGTTTCTAGCACGAAGACAGATTCGGTGCAAGCCCTCAACCGGCCTCCTCCTAGCCAACACACGGCGATCACTGGCACCGAGACAGAGCCAGCTTTCATCAGAAAACACAACAGACCTCGAACCTGCCCTCCAGTGAGCTCTCGCTTGACACCACCTTGGTAATTTTCGGTCAGTGGAATGCACGCTTCAGGGGGTCTGGCTCGGAACTGTCCTCGAAGTGACTTCGTTGTGTCACTGTGGTGCCAACCGCTGCTCAAATTCCTGCTGCAGATGCGGTACGATGAACCAGAGCCATATGCCGAGCACGATGGTCTTCCCTTTCAGTGGTGCCACGTGCCCGTACAGATCCCGAACCTCTTGCGACTATACGTTCTCGTGACCTCCGCTGCCAGCAGTCATGTACAGTGGCTACATACCTACCACTGCAGAAGGAACATCCATTTTCTCGTAGCGCTAGCAAGTGACTTCGTTGAAACTGAGTGAGGTATTCTTGACTATCAACTCATCATGTCCAATCTCGAAAGTAACTAACCCTACATCTATATTCCGCAAGCCACCCAACGGTGTGTGGCGGAGGGCACTTTACGTACCACTGTCATTACCTCCCTTTTCCGGTTCCACTCGCGCATGGTTCGCGGGAAGAACGACTGCCGGAAAGCCTCCGTGCGCGCTCCAATCTCTCCAATTGTACATTCGTGATCTCCTTGGGAGATATAAGAGGGGGGAAGCAATATATTCGATACCTCATCCAGAAACGCACCCTCTCGAAACCTGTACTGCAAGCTACACCGCGATGCAGAGCGCCTCTCTTGCAGAGTCTGCCACTTCAGTTTGCTAAACATCTCCATAACGCTATCACGCTTACCAAATAACCCTGTGACGAAACGCACCGCTCTTCTTTGGATCTTCTCTGTCAACCCGACCTGGTACGGATCCCACACTGATGAGCAATATTCAAGTATAAGTCAAACGAGTGTTTTGTAAGCCACGTCCTTTGTTGATTGACTACATTTTCTAAGGACTCTCCCAATGAATCTCAACCTGGTACCCGCCTTACCAACAAGTAATTTTATATGATCATTCCACTTCAAATCGTTCCACACGCATACTCCCAGATATTTTACAGAAGTGATACATTACATTTGTCTATGTTAAGGGTCAGTTGCCACTCCCTGCACCAAGTGCCTATCCGCTGCAGATCTTCCTGCATTTCGCTACAATTTTCTAATGCTGCAACTTCTCTGTATACTACAGCATCATCCGCGAAAAGCCGCATGGAACTTCCGACACTATCTACTAGGTCATTTATATATATTGTGAAAAGCAATGGTCCCGTAACACTCCCCTGTGGCACGCCATTGAGAACAACATGCTGTGTTCTGTTTGCTAAAAACTCTTCAATCCAGCCACACAGCTGGTCTGATATACCGTAGGCTCTTACTTTGTTTATCAGGCGACAGTGCGGAACTGTATCGAACGCATTCCGGAAGTCAAGGAAAATAGCATCTATCTGGGAGCCTGTATCTAATATTTTCTGGGTCTCATGAACAAATAAAGCGAGTTGGGTCTCACACGATTGCTGTTTCCGGAATCCACGACATCAACTTTAATCACGGCTGTTAGAAGGGGGGCAAGTTCTTTCGCGTACTCTGTGTAGAATCGAATTGGTATCACTTCAGGTCCAGTGGACTTTCCTCTGTTGAGTGATTCCAGTTGATTTTCTATTCCTTGGACACTTATTTCGATGTCCACCATTTCGTTTCCTTACTTCCTTCAAACGAACACTGAAGTTAGTGATTACGCTACGGCACATGTCTTCCGAAATTTCACTGCAAGCGTGAAGAAGTAGTCTTCTGAGCTCCATTAAATCACGTGGACGTTTCGGGAAAATATTTTCCTTTAGGTACCCCCAAAGAAAAAAGTCACATGGATTTGAAGTCTGGACTATTGGGGGGCCAGTTTTGTCCGTCATTGAAGCGACCTGGAAATCTGAGTGAAATGATTCGCATGTCGAAAAGCTCGTGTAAAAACTCCAACACAGTGTTTGCAGTATGTGGCCTTGCTCCATCTTGCATGAACTAATGCATGTTGAAGGCCATGGCAGTAGCAAGAAGCTGTGGAATTTAATGGAGCTCAGAAGACTTATTCTTCAAGCTTGCAGTGAAATTATGGAAGACATGTGCAGTAGGGTTATCACTAACTACAGTGTTCGTTTGAAGGAAGTTAGGAAACGAAATGGTGGACATATTGAGCATGTGCTGAGTTAGACCAAATCTCCATGGACGGCTCTTCATTGTAGTATATGTTCCTTTCAGATTGTATTGACCAGAAAGTTTATATTCAAAAACAAAATGGTAACACATTTCGTGCGCCACCCTGTACTTAAACCTAACTAACCTAAGGAAAACACACACATCCATGCCCGAGGTAGGATTCGAACCTGCAACCGTAGCGGTCCCCCGGTTCCAGACTGTAGCGCCTAGAACCGCTAGGCCACTCCGGCCGGCGATTAGCAGAGGGCTTCGATTCACGACCGCGAGAAAAGTTATGTTTCTACTGGACGGTCGGACGAGAGAACTCTGTAAGATCTCTCCGTAGGTACGGAAGAAAGAGAACGGCTATGCTCTGCAACAGTCACAAGCAGCGAGTGCCTAGCTGCTTCTCTCCAGCAAAAACTCCCAAAAACGTTTCTGCAGTTGCGTCGATCATACACACGAACTGAGAGCGCAGTTCTCCCCCTACCGAGGCGCGCTGTGCAAGACGCACATTACTGCGAAGCCTAACGAACAATGCCTGTAGGCAGGCACTGCGCTCAGGACTCCGGCGCTCAGGACTCCGGCGCTCAGGACTCCGGCGTTCCGCACGAGAGCGAGAGCTTAAGTCCAACACCAAACGCATAGCCTGACGTGACATCTAGTGGTCAATTGTGCATTGCATAGGGATGTCCGGATACTTTTGATAGGATAGTACCGGGTGATCAAAAAGTCAGTAAAAATTTGAAAACTGAATAAATCACGGAATAATGTATCAGAGAGGTACAAATTGACACACAAGCTTGGAATGACATGGGGTTTCATTAGAACCACAAAAATTACAAAAGTTCGAAAAAAATTATACAAAAGTTCGAAAAAAATTATACAAAAGTTCGAAAAAAATTATACAAAAGTTCGAAAAAAATTATACAAAAGTTCGAAAAAAATTATACAAAAGTTCGAAAAAAATTATACAAAAGTTCGAAAAAAATTATACAAAAGTTCGAAAAAAATTATACAAAAGTTCGAAAAAAATTATACAAAAGTTCGAAAAAAATTATACAAAAGTTCGAAAAAAATTATACAAAAGTTCGAAAAAAATTATACAAAAGTTCGAAAAAAATTATACAAAAGTTCGAAAAAAATTATACAAAAGTTCGAAAAACAAATATACAAAAGTTCGAAAAACAAATATACAAAAGTTCGAAAAACAAATATACAAAAGTTCGAAAAACAAATATACAAAAGTTCAAAAACAAATATACAAAAGTTCAAAAAAATACAAAAGTTCAAAAAAATACAAAAGTTCAAAAAAATACAAAAGTTGAAAAAATTTCGGACACATGGCACTTCATCTGATCAGAATAGCAATAATTAGCATAACAAAGTAAGACAAAACAGAGATGATATTCTTTACAGGAAATGCTCAATATGTCCACCATCATTCCTCAACAATAGCCGTAGTCGAAGAATAATGTTGTGAACAGCACTGTAAAGCATGTCCAGAGTTAGGGTGAGGCATTGCCATCGGATGTTGTCTTTCAGCATCCCTAGAGATGTCGGTCGATCACGATACACTTGCGACTTCAGGTAACCCCAAAGCCAATAATCGCACGGACTGAGGTCTGGGGACCTGGGAGGCCAAGCATGACGAAAGTGGCGGCTGAGCACACGATCATCAAACGGCGCGCGCAAGAGATCTTTCCCGCGTCTAGCAATATGGGGTGGTTCTAATAAAACCCCATGTCATTCCAAGCATGTGTGTCAATTTTTACCTCCCTATCTAAATTATTCCGCGGTTTATTTAGTTTTCAAATTTATACTGACTTTTTGATCACCCGGTATACGTAAAGACGAGCATCGGCCGTGCAAGAGCACATCAGAACTACGAGCAGCTTTTGACATCGCCTGTGCCTCCTGATACATACTGGATTGCCACACTGGCTATTTCGTACGACGATATTGCTTCGGATAGCTGGTAATTCTGGCTAAAACAATGTGCTCTGTTTTGTCCCCTGGTGGGCTGTGACTCGACACTGACAGGCTACCACACTAGCTCACTTGTGGTGCTGAGAATTATTTCAGTGTGTTGAATAATTCAGAGTATCCGTCAAGTTGCGTGTCGAATACTTCAGAGTAGGAATAAAAGGAAAAGACAAAGATCATCTACGGGCGGTGGCCGAGAGCCAAGCGCGAAGAAGCGCAGCATGGCGTCGACGTCTCGAAACGTGCAGAAGGAGCTCGTTAGTTCCGCTGGCCGCCGCTGCATTATTCATGGGCGCCACGAGCGCTGGCAGCTGTGGAGGTGTTGCAGGCACTTCTCGTCTGCTCAAAAACCTCTCCTCCAAACTTTTCTCTCCACACTACAAGAACATACGAATTCAATGAAACAAAACATTCAACAACAAACAACACCGTCCTGCTTCTGCCACCGCCAGATAGAGAGAGAGAGAGAGAGAGAGAGAGAGAGAGAGAGAGAGAGAGAGAGAGAGGGAGGGAGGGAGGGAGGGAGACCTGCCGTATGAACGTGCACTAAGATGACGACGGTCATGGGATGGGGAGATGCGCATATGCAGATGGCGGTACTATCGCGTACACAAGGTATAAAAGGGCAGTTTATTGGTGGAGATACCATTTCTTCTTCTTCTTCTTCTTCTTCTTCTTGCGTTACGGCCTCTGTAGGACCACGGGTAGCCCCTTCGTGGACTGCATTTTCCTCTTCTCCCAGAACCCCATCATTCTTTCTCGTCTCCTCTCCCGCTCTTCTTCAGAGATCTTCAGTTTCCTATTCTCCTGGCGGCTCCACTGGTTACATTCTAATCTTTTCCTGTATTCTTCTCTGTCATTGATCTCCGGCATATTTGTGGATGCATATTTGTTCCTCCAACTTTCCTTTCCTTCGACCTTGATTCCCAATTCCAACCAGTCCTTCCGAAGTTCAACAATCCACTTGGCTCCTGTCTTTCCCCTTGTCCTCCCTGTTGTTTCCCACACTCTCTTCGTCATTCTGTCCATACTGATCCTAACTACATGCCCAGCAAACCTAGCCTTTTTGAGTGTGATTTCCCCGGATATTGTTGTCATGTTCCGGTACAATTCTTCCCTAGGTCTTCGCATCCACCTCTCTCCACCTCCTTTGAGACCTAGTATTTTTCTCAGTATTTTCCTCTCTTCGTTCTCTAGTTGTTCTGCCCCATTTCTTCATAGTGTCATCGTCTCAGCAGCATGTAATACTGCATTCCTCACTGTTGCCTTGTAGTGGCTTATCTTTGCCTCTGTGGATACATTCTTTTTATTGTATACCTCTCTCGTCACGCAGAAGGCATCTTCTTTATCCTCTCTGTTATTCCCTCCTTGCTCCTGTTCCTTCCTGTTATAAATTCTCCCAGGTATTTAAATTTGTCCACCATTTGCACAGTGCCTTCCGGTGTTCCCCAGTTTGCAGTGGTGTTTAATGTCTTTGTCTTGTTATAGGCGATCCTCAGTCCCACCTTTCTGGCTACCTTACTGAAGTTGTCGAGTTGTGGCTTTGCGTTTTCTCCCGTCTCACTTACTATTGCTATGTCATCTGCAAATGCTAGGCCGTCCACTTGAGCCCTGTTGTCCTTTTTGTCCCCCACATGGGTCTTTGGTATTCTCATTTCCTCGTTTATTGCTCTCCACTGCCTCACTTCGTCCAGTGCTATATTAAACAACAATGGTGACAATCCATCTCCCAGTTTAACACCAGTCTTGATCGCAAATTCTTCTGACAGTGCTCCTCTGAATCTCACCCTTGCTTTTGTGTCTGTTATAATTACTTTTATGAGTTCTTGTGTAGTTCCATCAAGTCCTCTGTTCTTCAGGATCCTAACAAGAGTCTGTCTGTCGATGGAGTCATATGCCTTCGTGAAGTCCGCGAAGGTTATTACTGTCTTTTTGTTTTTTTAAGGCCCTCTGTTCTATCAGTATTTGTACTCAACTGATTAATGTGACGAGATTTCCGACTTGATTAAGGCCGAAAAACTGAAATTAAGACTCCGAACGGGGAATGGTAGTTGGAGATACATGCATGGGACATTCCATTTCGAAAGTCGTTAGGAAATTCAATATCCCGAGATCCATAGTATCAAAAGTGTGCCGAGACCATCAGATATGAGGCATTACCTCTCACCTATGAAAGCGCAGTTGTCGACGGCCTTCACTAACGAGCAAGAGCAGCGGCGTTTGCGTGGACATGTCACTGCTAACAGACAACCAACACTGCGTGAAGTAACTGTGGAATTCAATGTGGGACCTACAACGAACGTATCCATTAGGACATTGTGGCGAAATCTGGAGTAATTGGGCTGTGGTAGCAGACCCGAGTGCCTTTGCTAACAGTACGACATCGTCTGCAGTCCATTTCCTGGGCTCGTGACCATATTGGTTGAATCCTACACGACTGGAAAACCGTGGCCTGGTGAGATGACTCTCGATTTCAGTTGGCAAGAGCTGATCGTAGGGTTCGAGTAGAGTATTACACAGACCCCACTAAGCTATTGACCCAAGTTGCCAACAAGGCACTGTGCAAGCTGGACGTAGCTCCATAATAATTGGGCTGTGTTTACATGGGAAGGATTTGGTCCTCTGGTTCAGCTGAGCCGATCGCTGACTGGAAATGGTTATTTTCGGCTACTTGGAGACCATTTACACCGATTCATGGACGTCATGTTCCCAAACAACGATGTCATGTGACTGGGCCACTGTTGTTCGCCATCGGTTTGATGAACATTCCGGACAATTTGAGCGAATGGTTTGGCCACCCAGTTCGCCAGACATGAATCCAATCCAACATTTATGGGATATAATCGAGAGGTCAGTTCGTGCACAAAGTCCTGCACCGGCACCACTTTCGCAGTTGTGGACGGCTTTAGAGGCAGCATGGATCTACACCCCTGGATATTGAAATAAGAACACCGTGAATTCATTGTCCCAGGAAGGGGAAACTTTATTGACACATTCCTGGGGTCAGATACATCACATGATCACACTGACAGAACCACAGGCACATAGACACAGGCAACAGAGCATGCACAATGTCGGCACTAGTACAGTGTATATCCACCTTTCGCAGCAATGCAGGCTGCTATTCTCCCATGGAGACGATCGTAGAGATGCTGGATGTAGTCCTGTGGAAAGGCTTGCCATGCCATTTCCACCTGGCGCCTCAGTTGGACCAGCGTTCGTGCTGGACGTGCAGACCGCGTGAGACGACGCTTCATCCAGTCCCAAACATGCTCAATGGGGGACAGATCCGGAGATCTTGCTGGCCAGGGTAGTTGACTTACACCTTCTAGAGCACGTTGGGTGGCACGGGATACATGCAGACGTGCATTGTCCTGTTGGAACAGCAAGTTCCCTTGCCGGTCTAGGAATGGTAGAACGATGGGTTCGATGACGGTTTGGATGTACCGTGCACTATTCAGTGTCCCCTCGACGATCACCAGTGGTGTACGGCCAGTGTAGGAGATCGCTCCCCACACCATGATGCCGGGTGTTGGCCCTGTGTGCCTCGGTCGTATGCAGTCCTGATTGTGGCGCTCACCTGCACGGCGCCAAACACGCATACGACCATCACTGGCACCAAGGCAGAAGCGACTCTCATCGCTGAAGACGACACGTCTCCATTCGTCCCTCCATTCACGCCTGTCGCGACACCACTGGAGGCGGGCTGCACGATGTTGGGGCGTGAGCGGAAGACGGCCTAACGGTGTGCGGGACCGTAGCCCAGCTTCATGGAGACGGTTGCGAATGGTCCTCGCCGATACCCCAGGAGCAACAGTGTCCCTAATTTGCTGGGAAGTGGCGGTGCGGTCCCCTACGGCACTGCGTAGGATCCTACGGTCTTGGCGTGCATCCGTGCGTCGCTGCGGTCCGGTCCCAAGTCGACGGGCACGTGCACCTTCCGCCGACCACTGGCGACAACATCGATGTACTGTGGAGACCTCACGCCCCACGTGTTGAGCAATTCGGCGGTACGTCCACCCGGCCTCCCGCATGCCCACTATACGCCCTCGCTCAAAGTCCGTCAACTGCACATACGGTTCACGTCCACGCTGTCGTGGCATGCTACCAGTGTTAAAGACTGCGATGGAGCTCCGTATGCCACGGCAAACTGGCTGACACTGACGGCGGCGGTGCACAAATGCTGCGCAGCTAGCGCCATACGACGGCCAACACCGCGGTTCCTGGTGTGTCCGCTGTGCCGTGCGTGTGATCATTGCTTGTACAGCCCTCTCGCAGTGTCCGGAGCAAGTATGGTGGATCTGACACACCGGTGTCAATGTGTTCTTTTTTCCATTTCCAGGAGTGTATATATCTGCAGAAGACTTCCAACGAACTGCTGAGTCCATCCCACGTCGAGTTGCTGCACTGTGCCGGGCAGGTGGTGGTCCGCTATTGGGAAGTATCCCATGACCCTTGTCACCTCAGTGCCAAGTATTTCTTGACTGCTTTGCAATGTGTGCTCTCTGAATTACGTTACGGAGCCTCTCTTTTTGTAACCCGGGCCACTGCAGTTCGCTAAACGTTTCAGTGTCACTATCACGCTGACAGGGTTGCGGACAGTGTTGCTCTCCCTTAAGGGGCTCCGGAGAGGCTCAAAATCATGAAAAGTTCAATTTTTACTTTTTTGCGTTTTCTGAATCTGCAGACTATTACCTTCTAATAGATACATAATAGACTACAACTATTTTTAAATTTTTTTTGAAATGTGGTCTACACGGGCGCGACCCACTGTGGCGCTGTTAAACTGCTGTCAAATGGTGTTATTATTAACGTCCGTGTTCATCAGGTACATTTTAGTGATGTGAGATAAAGTATGTGTTGTGGCTAACCTGTGATGGTTCAATATATATCGCTGGTGTAATTGTCGATTGTTTCATGTTTATTTACTCTGTCGTTATCTCGAAAATATTCGTAATTAATTCTGTTTCTTGAGTCTCTGTTTTGCTGAAGTATAATAATGAGTAAAAGTAAAGTTATTAGAAATCCTCTGAAGGCTTTTAAGAAAAGGAGAAATGTTGGAAAGCCAAAGGTATGTGTTATTACTGTAAACAATAAAGACGATAACCAAGTGAGTGAACCTAACCTCTCAAGTACACCTGCCCATAGCAGTCAAAGTGGGAAAGAAAATACTTCACAGAAGCAGCTTGGTTCAATGAGTGAAAACTATGAATGTTTTATGGGCGAATCGGATGTGAATGAAATATTTGATATGTCGGTTCTCAAAGGAATTTTTTCAAACTGTGTAAGATGTATTCATTGTAGTGAAGTTGGTCTGGAATTCTCCATAATAAAGCACGTAGGACTTGCAAGTGAAATACAACTGAAATGTGATAAGTGTTCATACATGACCACCTTTTGGAACAGTGTTGCAGTAACTGCAACTGAAGAAAATGGTAGCAAAATCTACGAACACAACAACGAGCGATGCTTGCTTTACACAAGGAACGCCTTCGGGCTGCAGACAGGGCTGTATAGAGTCTAGAAATACAAGCAAGAGTAAACAGGAGGAGGAACAAGAGGAAGCTGGAGGAGGAGTTTGCAGAGGATGAAGATAATCCATCCTATGGACCTGGAATGCACTAAAAAGTTAATCCAATCTTTGTCGCTCGATTCCCAAAACTTTTATTTTCTCATATTAATTACATGTTTTCTAAGGATCTTCCAAACATATTTGTTTCAAACTTTCAGTAAATGTTACACAGTACCTTCTGCATAATTTAACACAGCCTTTTTCCAAAAAACTGTATATTTTTGAATATATAAATAAAAAATTGCAAAAAATGTTGTGAATTTTCATTACAATTGGAAAAAAAATCTTTAATAACTGAACTAAAATTTTGTAAAATCCCTGTGTTAAGTTGTAGCCCATATTCCAATAAATAATCTGTAAAAAGTTCAACTTCCTACCTCAAATACTTTGTGAGGAAAGATGTAATTTATAAGCGTTATTTTAACATTGCAAGTATAGGGCGTTCCGGAGCCCCTTAAATATTTTCTAACCCTGCCGTTAGTCGAAGTTGGTAAGGCTACCAGACTGACGAACAATACTCGAGAATTTGTCATACAATGGTTTTGCATCTCCTTCGTGCGTCTTTCACTCTCAATAGACAAATTGAAATCTTGTGTGACGTCAAAAAAAGAAACTAAACAAAGTTAAAATCAAAAGGAAGGTCAGCGTTGGCCGTAATACTGATGTTTTATTGATAGCAGAATTGATTTTCAATCACATAGTGATCATCTTCAGTGATGAACAAATTAAACTCTGACACTGGTATCAAGTTATCAATAACCGAAGCTGAGAAGCGATTAGTTTTGGTTATTGATAACTTGATACTAGTGTGAGTTTAATTTGTACAGCACTGAAGATGACCAGCATGTGATCGAAAATCGATTCTGCTATCAATAAAACATCAATATTACGCTGACCTTCCTTTTAATTTAACATACATGGTCGTTGAGCACACAGCACTCCATGGAGTCGCCAATCAGTAAACAAAGTTGCCTTAAAAAACGAATTGGAACAAACAGCTGGGCTATTCGGTAACATATTCACCGCAGGAATACGCACTCTTGTAATACAACTGACTCAGTAACTTGTATTTTTGTGCAACCAGCAGTGCGTCTGGCGTTGGAACTAATCTATGCCAGCACGGGTGCCAAGATAAACGGCAAGCATCACGGACGAATGGGCTGTCCCGAGGTCCACGAGAAAGACAGGCCATGGCGCATACGTCAGACACTGCAGGTCGTACGAGTGTTAGCAGCCGTCACCGGCGGGGAGCCAGTAACTTTACAGACGAGTTTAGTGATTCTAGACTGCGTGCTTAAATGGATGCACGTTCTCAATAGCACACGACAGAGCTGAGACATTTACTGAGTACTTTCTGAATTACGTATTGGTTTCTCGTGGGCGTTGCACAGAACCGAGCTTTCGCGAAGTAAGGCGGACAAGCCTATTGGTGTGAAGCCACAAGTTCGTTGCGGGACCCGTATTTCTCGTGGGTCCCGGGGCTGACTACGCTCACGAGGAGACATAGGGAACTGAGAAGACGAAAAGCGCACACATTTTTAAGTAATACACAATTGGGAATACTATCTGGATTTTTCATTCTGTGCTACATTATTATTATTATTATTATTGTTACTGTTATATTATTATTATTATTATTATTATTATTATTATTTTACTTTCTCAGACGTTATGTCTGGTTAAAAATGGAAAGTGACGCGAACCTTGATCAAGCGTGACTTCCTTTCAACTGTACGGTATATGTTACATTGCATTTACGAACTTTCGGGTAATTGAACATTTATCAATAATTACTGATTTCTGTAGTTGTATATATACGTTTGGATGTAGCTGTATTGCGTTGATGTACTGGTGGATATTGTGTGGTATGACTCCTGTAGTTGATAGTATAATTGGTATAATGTCAACTTTATCCTCATGCCACATGTCCTTGACTTCCTCAGCCACTTGGATGTACTTTTCAATTTTTTCTCCTGTTATCTTCTGTATATTTGTTGTATTGGGTATGGATTTTCGATTAGTTGTGTTAATTTCTTCTTTTTATTGGTGAGTATGATGTCAGGTTTGTTATGTGGTGTTGTTTTATCTGTTATAACGGTTCTGTTCCAGTACAATTTGTATTCATCGTTCTCCAGTACATTTTGTGGTGCATACTTGTATGTGGGAACGTGTTGTTTTATTAGTTTATGTTGTATGGCAAGTTGTTGATGTATTATTTTTGCTACATTGTCATGTCTTCTGAGGTATTCTGTATTTGCTAGTATTGTACATCCACTTGTTATGTGATCTACTGTTTCTATTTGTTGTTTGCAAAGTCTGCTGTTATCTGTTGTGGTATTGGGATCTTTAATTATATGCTTGCTGTAATATCTGATGTTTATTGTTTGATCCTGTATTGCAATCATAAATCCTTCCGTCTCACTGTATATATTGCCTTTTCTTAGCCATGTGTTGGATGTGTCTTGCTCGATGTGTGGCTGTGTTAGATGATACGGGTGCTTGCCATGTAGTGTTTTCTTTTTCCAATTTACTTTCTTCGTATCTGTTGATGTTATGTGACTAAAGGGTTGTAGAAGTGGTTATAAAATTGCAATGGTGTAGCCGATGTATTTATATGAGTGATTGCTTTGTGTATTTTGCTAGTTTCTGCTCGTTCTAGGAAGAATTTTCTTAAATTGTCTACCTGTCCATAATGTAGGTTTTTTATGTCTATTATTATTATTGTTATTATTATTGCTAGTTAAATAAATTTTCCTTTATTTAAAAATTAAGGTTTTTTAAGCTACAAGTATACAACGTAAAACCACATATGTTTAAACGACCAATTACAGCAACTAACTTTGATGGCGACCTTTTGCTGATAGTGTCAAAAGAAATCTCAAGCACATTTTTAAAATGATTAATTTTAGATAACTCAGCGATACACCAAGAGAGACGATTCTCTAAATCTGTTTTTGATTTCTTTTTAGGGACTTACTAATTGTTTGCACAAAATCGCATTGTCGCCTTTACATCACACTGTATTTTCGCAGTTAATGTCTTTTCTACTAGCAGTTTCTACATTAGTTGGTGATATATTTACCTGTAGGTTCTCTACTACTACTTTTCGGTAACATCGTTTATATGCCCGATTTTTCTCTCATTATCAAACTGACTACTGCCCATTAAATCAACTCTGGAGGAGGGAAGAAGCAGAGCTGAAACAGCATCAGGCGTCAACTTGCGATTCGGAGAATTGTTCAACAGTTCACTTTTCAAATCATTCCCATAACTCAAACCAGCAAAATATACTGACGATACACAAATATTGTCAACTGAAAACGGATCCGCACATTTACATGCGTTTATCCATTTTTTTTTTTTTTTGATTACATGCAACATAATTCCTAACTTTTCAGCAATGGCTGCAGTGATTAGTACAACTCGCAGTCGCACAGCAAACTGATATTTATCAAAACACACTCTCAGAACCACCCGAGACACTGGTAACTTGGTTACAGTGAATCAGTGCTTGATTTTACATCAGACGAGTTACACACGGTAACCATAATCTCATGAACTGTTGATCGTTGCTAGCACAATGTAAATTAGCCACACTGCATAAATTTGCGATCTACACAAAAAACTAAAAAAAAATAGATCGCTATTCCACACACTTGGCCACGTCACGCCTTATTAAACTCTAATATCTATTCTGGAAATGCTATTCTAACTACTGTGGCTCAGAAGTGGAAAAAAAGGAAAGAGAGGGCACACATTTTTAATATGTATTGGAATTGGATGTACGTCCTAATCTCCTAATCCCCGATGTCTCTGTCCATCTCTTACTCCCCCTCTCTTTATTCATCACCTTCTGCCCCTCTATTTATCTTCTCTATCCCCTCTGTCTGTCCACCAGCTTCTCCTCCATTCTATGTCCGTCTTCTCCTCCATCTCCTCCTTTTCGCTTTCTACGTCCATTTCCTCCCATCCCTGTATCAACCTTCTCACATTACCTCCCTCCCTCTCTCTCTCTCTCTCTCTCTCTCTCTCTCTCTCTCTCTCTCTCTCTCTCATTTCGAGCCTTCAAAAAATGGTTCAAATGGCTCTGAGCACTATGGGACTCAAATGCTGAGGTCATTAGTCCCCTAGAACTTAGAACTAGTTAAACCTAACTAACCTAAGGACATCACAAACATCTATGCCCGTGGCAGGATCCGAACCTGCGACCGTAGCGGTCTTGCGGTTCCAGACTGCAGCGCCTTTAACCGCACGGCCACTTCGGCCGGCCGCCTAGAACCGCTCGGCCAGTCCGGCCGGCATTTCGTGCCTTGTCCACTGTTATTGTAAATTCAGATTCTATATTAGCATTCTAATCATATGCTGGTAAGCCACAAATACACCTTTCCTGTCTAATTTCGAAGCAAACAACGAAAATTTAATAAAATTATTCAGAATTTTGTTGCAATTTTTTTACATTTTTTTGAAAACAAAATGTATATCGTTTTCGAAAATCTCAACAAATCAAGGACAAAAATGCTAAACAGTATTTTCTTTCCAAAGAGATTGAATCAGGTACAGTGACCTGAATAAAAGGTAAAGCAGCTTTTCTGTTGATTTAGAGAGGAATGGCGAATCTTGAAAAAGAGATAGAACATTCCAGTGAGTGACCAGTTCTGATCCGATACATGAAAAGAGGCATTTTGCCCACCACATTCAGTGTTAATACAGCAGCCTGTCGCCAGCTACGTTCAGGGGGAAACGGAGAGTGCGGCAGGGGGGGGGGGGGGGGGGAGGGAGCAGGGAGAAACGGCAGGAAATGGAGACTGACTGGTCTGACCCAGATAACGCTCCCCCAGCAGCTCGGATTCAGGGCACCCGGTGACCTTGTCGACGGCTGTAAACGGGAAAAAAAGAGTGCTAGCAGCTAACTCTAGCTAAACCAATCTTGCAAAATGTACTACCACTAATAATAATACCACCGCATTAGTTAAAGAGCATCTTGTCGAGGAACCCAGGATGTGCTAAGAAAGGTGAAATACGAGTTCTGTTTGGAACTGGCCTACTCCTCGTGAAGCTGGAGGTGACCAGAAGCAGATCTGAGTACACCCAACAATGTACAGAGTATCCACAGCTTCGATATGCTTAAAAAAAAAACCTAACTTTGAAACTGACAGAAAATCTTGGTTTTTGTGAAACATTTAGCAGCTGGAAAATTAGTTGTTTTAATTCGTTTTAGTGAAAGTGGAATTGTAATGTCGATTGTGTTTTTAATGTTAAATTATCTGTTAGATGTTAAACTTCGGGCTCTCTGTTCTGAATGGTGCGCATACCAGGACTTAAACGAGAAAACTTGCGTAACGCAACAGCTGGCGATGAAATTGAACTGCGAGAATGCACAGAGACATCTAACTGCAAGAATTCTAAGAAAATCATGCCCTTTCTGTAACTTATCGTTGTCACAAAATCTGACTATGAGTTTTCATAAAAATCTGATCACTCTGAAACGAAAGTTGAAATTTAATTAAATAACGAATCTCTTTTTTACACTGTTTGTCTTACCTGGGTCGCACTGGGCAACGCCGTGCGAACTGCTCTCGTAACTACACCACGTCTCCATAATAAGACAGCGGCAAAATTTAACTACTGAGATACGCGAAGGAGTAATGCGTTCTCTAAAATCATTGCTGTCATTGTCGGTTCATAATTTTTGATAATGATTTTAAATAAATTGAAAACTGGATCTTGGGATGTGGACAACGACTCTGGGTTACGTAAATTCAATAGCAATCTCGTATCATTTGACTTAATGTAACTTCAATACTAGTTACGCTTTCTCTGAAATCACGTAACTATACTCCAGGAATTACAAAATATAAACTTCACTTCTATAATCCTTCCTCAAACAAATTCCAAACTCTAATACTTTAATCAATTTCACGCAATTCCATTGTTTTCTGCTTACTTCTACTAAACCAAAACTCCTCTGTTCACATCGAACACCAAAGCTTGGTTGTGAAGTCGGGGTATGCAAAAAAATCTTCCTGAGTAGGCTCTTTTTTGGAAGTCCAGGTGTCTGAGTTTGGGGCTCGTGATTTAGCAGGCGCCGATGAAGGGTGAGCCGTAGAGTGGGGAGGATGAACGGGCGATCTCTGCGCTGGCCGATCGGACGACCGTGGCACTGAAGGTGAGATCGTATGTCAGCGTGGCTGCCTCCTTACTAGGCCAAGGAGACGCAAGGACAGTGCTATTTTTACCTGCTGGAGGCACAGTGGGCTTTCGACTGGCGAATAACTTACGATCAGCAAATATAGACACCTTTTCATTCATTCCGATTTCCGGAATAATTCGTTCATCTTTGAAAATGGGACAATCTCTAGAGGAAGCAGCGTGGTCGCCCTTACAGTTGATGCAATGAGGAGATGCAGGTGGACAAGCAACCTCGTGAGCATCCTAGCCACATGTAATGCATTTGGCCGTATTGGAACACGACTGGCTGGTATGATTAAACCGCTGACACCGATAGCAACGCGTAGGTTTGGGGAGGGAAGGGAGAACTGAAATTAATCTCATAGCCCACCCAATGATCGATGGATGTTGAACTTTGTCAAATGTCAAGAAGACAGTACGGGTTGGAACGATGTTCTTGTCAACCCTTTTCACGACTCGCTGTACAGCCGTTACGCCCTCGTCAGACAGGTAGCTTTGGATTTCCTCGTTGGACAATCCGTCGAGCGAGCGTGTGTAAACCACCTCCTGTGATGAATTTGAAGTGTGGTGCACTTCCTCCTGGATAGGGAAGGTCTGTAGCAGTGGAGTTCACAGCAATTTTTGTGCCTGGAGGGCACTGACTATTTCTAACAACAAGGTGGCATTTCGTGACAGGGAACAAGACTTGACAGGACCTGCAGTTGTGTCGTCACCTTTCTGAATAATGATCGGGTTGACTGGATAAGCCTTGACCTTCGTCCGACCGAGAAACAACGAGTCCATGGCTGAGACTCATCTAACTTCCGCTTGTGAGCACAAATTGTAGACATTGAGAAACCATTGCGAAAGTATCCCTATGATTACCGGCGTCTCTGATTGCGCGCTCCTTACTCGTGGGGGGGGGGGGGGGGGGGGGCGCGCTCTCTGAGGGCACTCGTGCCTTAAGGTGATTGTTCACACCTCACCTCAGGTCACACCACCCTAGAAACGCACGGAGGGACCAATCGGCACGTTCGGAAGGTACCAGCTCGGGTAGTCACCCTTCCCTGGGCCTGGCCTTTACCAGAGGGTACGTATGTGTCCTACCTGTCTACCCGGGGCGGGGAATTATGCGTTACCCCGTCACCGGCTACGTGTAGGAAAGTGTGAATCGGCCTTCAGACACGCACAGGGACGAAAGAAAGAGAATGGGAGGAATGAAGAAAAGGAAAGAAGAGAGGTCTCAAACACTGCAGTGGAGAAGAGGGTAAAGAGAAGAGGCAAGGAAAAGAGAAGGACAAAGGGAGGACAGAGACTTTCCAGCATAAAGTGTTTGTCTCCGGACGTAGGCACGAAACATACTCCCAAAGGGTGAGATGGGGCAGATGGGGCCAGAGGGGGGGGGAAGAAGAGAGAGGGGGGGAAGAAGAGAGAGGGGGGGGAAGAAGAGAGAGAGGGGGTGAAGAAGAGAGAGAGGGGGGGAAGAAGAGAGAGAGGGGGGAAGAAGAGAGAGAGGGGGGAAGAAGAGAGAGAGGGGGGGGGGAAGAAGAGAGAGAGAGGGGGGGAAGAAGAGAGAGGGGGGGGAAGAAGAGAGAGAGAGGGGGGGAAGAAGAGAGAGAGAGGGGGGGAAGAAGAGAGAGAGAGGGGGGAAGAAGAGAGAGAGAGAGAGAGAGAGGGGGGGGGAAGAGAGAGAGAGAGAGAGAGAGGGGGGGGGGAAGAGAGAGAGAGAGAGAGAGGGGGGGGGGAAGAGAGAGAGAGAGAGAGAGAGGGGGGGGGAAGAGAGAGAGAGAGAGAGGGGGGGGGGAAGAGAGAGAGAGAGAGAGAGGGGGGGGGGAAGAGAGAGAGAGAGAGAGAGGGGGGGGAAGAGAGAGAGAGAGAGAGAGAGGGGGGGAAGAGAGAGAGAGAGAGAGGGGGGGGAAGAGAGAGAGTGAGAGGGGGGGAAGAGAGAGAGTGAGAGGGGGGGAAGAGAGAGAGTGAGAGGGGGGGGAAGAGAGAGAGGGGGGGAAGAGAGAGAGTGAGAGGGGGGGGAAGAGAGAGAGGGGGGGAAGAGAGAGAGGGGGGGAAGAGAGAGAGGGGGGGAAGAGAGAGAGGGGGGGAAGAGAGAGAGGGGGGAAGATAGAGAGGGGGGGAAGAGAGAGAGGGGGGAAGATAGAGAGGGGGGGAAGAGAGAGAGGGGGGGAAGAGAGAGAGGGGGGGAAGAGAGAGAGGGGGGGAAGAGAGAGAGGGGGGGAAGAGAGAGAGGGGGGGAAGAGAGAGAGGGGGGGAAGAGAGAGAGGGGGGAAGAGAGAGAGGGGGGAAGAGAGAGAGGGGGGAAGAGAGAGAGGGGGGGAAGAGAGAGAGGGGGGGAAGAGAGAGAGGGGGGGAAGAGAGAGAGGGGGGGAAGAGAGAGAGGGGGGGAAGAGAGAGAGGGGGGGAAGAGAGAGAGGGGGGGAAGAGAGAGAGGGGGGAAGAGAGAGAGGGGGGGAAGAGAGAGAGGGGGGAAGAGAGAGTGGGGGGGAGAGAGAGAGAGTGGGGGGGAGAGAGAGAGAGTGGGGGGGAGAGAGAGAGAGTGGGGGGGGAGAGAGAGAGAGAGGGGGGGAGAGAGAGTGGGGGGGAGAGAGTGGGGGGGGGGGAGAGAGTGGGGGGGGGGAGAGTGGGGGGGAGAGAGTGGGGGGGAGAGAGTGGGGGGGAGAGAGTGGGGGGAGAGAGTGGGGGGAGAGAGTGGGGGGAGAGAGTGGGGGGAGAGAGTGGGGGGAGAGAGTGGGGGGGAGAGAGTGGGGGTGAGAGAGTGGGGGGGTGAGAGTGGGGGGAGAGAGTGGGGGGGTGAGAGTGGGGGGGTGAGAGTGGGGGGGTGAGAGTGGGGGGGTGAGAGTGGGGGGGTGAGAGTGGGGGGGAGAGAGTGGGGGGGAGAGAGTGGGGGGGAGAGTGTGGGGGGGAGAGAGTGGGGGGGAGAGAGTGGGGGGGAGAGAGTGGGGGGGAGAGAGTGGGGGGGAGAGAGTGGGGGGGAGAGAGTGGGGGGGAGAGAGTGGGGGGAGAGAGAGTGGGGAGAGAGGGGGGAATGGGAGGAATGGGGGGAGAGGAGGCGGGGGAGGGGGGAGGGGGGTAGGATGGGGTACGAGGAAGGATGTGGAAAAGGAAGGTATGCAGCCCAGAAAGGAAAGAGCCGCACCAGCTCAGGGTCCCGTGCTCGCCAGGCACGTATCCACAAAAGAGTTGTGGACCGCCTGGGGAGAAAGAAGTGCCGGCAGTCACCGCACTTCCCCACCACACTGGCGCTGGCCAGAGAAGAGGGAGCAGGCCGCGCTGGCACAAAGAACAGTGACTTCCGTGCAGCCACCCATGAGGCAGTTGCTAGTCTTAGATCCACCACTGTGAAAGAGAGAACGGTCATGAAGGCTGAGTTGGACGACAGGCGCAGCCAGGTGCGGCACATATGTGAGGCGGCCACGGCCCACGCGCCTCGCACAACCCAAGAAGAGGCGCCGCCCCCGTCAAGATGGGGGTAGATGCAAAAACACATGCGGTCCCCACGCTGGGCTACGCGGAAATGCAGGCAGCTGAGGTATTGGCCACGGAGCTGGAGACACCTGCCCCAGCCACGCAGATGGACAACATGGACGCGGCTGCCCCACCCTTACATAGGCTGAGGAGACGGCCGTCGATTAAGAGACGACCCCCCTCTCCCGAAGCGGGGGGGGGGGGGGTGGGTGGGGGTGGCGAAGACCGCAGAAGAGGAGCTGTCCTTCCAGTACCTGCCCTTCTCTGACAAGGCCAGTGTAAGTGGGTTGCTTAACAAGATCGCCAGGAGTTTATCCTGTAGGCAGACCTCGACCTCAGCAATTCGTATCCTACTTTCACCCGCCGAGATTGGATAAACACGGCCTAGGAAGCGATAAATTTTTTCGGGGAAACTTGCCACCAGCGGATTATTCCACCTTTAGCGAGATTAAATTAAAGCCATCAAACAAGAAGAAGAAGGGGAATCTTCACTAACGCCAGCCTGACTACTACCCATGTCTCTCTACGATCTTTTTTTTTTAGATAACCTTCAAGCCGATCTACTAACGACAGGTCATATTGTAAGTTGGCTGTTTAGGTTTTTATGTTGCGAACGACATGTAGCGCTCTATATGAAAATCACTGACTGTGCTGTGTGCAGTCTGTGGCTGGTTTGCATTGTTGGAGTTTGCTATTGTAGTTTTGGGCAGTTGGATGTGAACAGCGCGTAACGTTGCGCAGTTGGAAGTGAGCCGCCAGCAGTGGTGGATGTGGGGAGAGGGATGGCGGAGTTTTGAGAGCGGACGATCTGGCGGAACGTCCATCATAAACAGTAAATTTGTAAGACTGGATGTCATGAACTCATATATACTATGACTTTTGAACACTATTAAGGTAAATACATTGTTTGTTCTCTATCAAAATCTTTCTTTTGCTAGCTATGCCTATCAGTAGTTAGTGGCTTCGGTAGTTAGAATCTTTTATTTAGCTGGCACTAGTGGCGCTCGCTGTATTGCAGTAGTTCGAGTGACGAAGATTTTTGTGAGGTAAGTGATTCGTGAAAGGTATAGGTTATTGTTAGTCAGGGCCATTCTTTTGTAGGGATTATTAAAAGTCAGATTGCATTGCGTTAAAAACATTGTGTGTCAGTTTAGTGTTGATCAGAATAAATAATGAGAGTAATGTCTGAGTACGTTCAGTTTTGCTCAGCTGTTTGAAAAGCAAATAATGTAAGAGGTTTATCAGCACAGTAATTGATTAATTTTCTAAGGGGACGTTTTAATATCACCACCACCACCACCACCACCACCACCACCACCAAGCCCACAGCAATGGCAGTATCAGCACTGTAGTACTTAGATTGCACCCATCTTGGACAAAGGGCAAGAAAGGACCGTCCGTTATTCTGCGTCAGAACTATACACTTTGACTGACGACGACGAGTAGGAAACTTGTCGACACGTTGCCACAGAAACACTCGATGACACGGCTGATAATACGAGAAAACATCAGGTACGTTGCTTTGGAACACCGTGTGTGAACTTGCGATGCATTCGTACTTGATACCAATGCAAACGCATTGTGCTGCGTGTAAGTCTACTACATACGATGTTTCATTTGTCTCGCACCGAAGTGCTCGGTGTGCAAGAGATGCTCCTCTTACACGCCCAACTCATAGCTTCGAAGGTATCATATTTGTAACTAGTGTCTACAGGAACTTTTTTCCTTCCTTGGCCCTCTGTAAATAATGGAACCTCTTTTCCGGACATACTGTATACAAAGCACTGGAAACTATTTGTGAAGAAGCATTTATGTAGCAGCCCGGTAAGCTTCGTAGAATGTATGTATCTAAGGTATATGTCCGATAAAGTGAAACATTTTCGACGAACTATGTCGCAAAAAGCACGATCTCGGCGATACTTGCAGACTGTACGGAGGGATCCCCCTGCAGCCACACCAGTCTCACGTTTCTAACAACCCTACCACAACGAAGGTCAAAATTTAATAACGATTGTGGTGTTGCTCACGCTGCTAAATACTGCATTTTCGGGCAACAACAAAGTTATAATAAGTGGCATGTGTCATTAGATCACAGTTAATAAAGTCATTTCATGTAATAATGAATAAACTAGGCACTCATCTTTTCGTGTTTCCCACGCTGGTCTCGTAAAATCATGGCTCAATCGTCGAAAATCTAGGTAGTGATGATTCCAAGCTCAGATGCAAAGAGGCCTGGGTTTTATTCTGCTATACTCAAAAGTTTTGTAGATGCGCCTCACAAACCATTCTTGAAGATTAAACCTTCCAAAATTAGCACAATGGTGATGTAAAAAAATAATCAGCACTCCGAATTTAAGTTACACTTCCTTTTTATTGCTTTTGTTGCAATATCGCGTAACACACAAAACATCACTTCACAATACAAAACATACTTGAAAACACCTTCCTCACTGTTAAAGTTCACATTTTATAAGCTGACTACAATATACATCTTTCCAACATGACATCCAAGACTTGACTTTCTCAAGGTCCGACTCTCTAACAAACTAACTAATAATCGCTTACGCGCCCTAAAATCAGAGGTACTAGTACGTCAAAGATCATAGTGACGAAAGAAAGAATTCATATCAGAATAGTATCATTGCAATATAAAAATATCGATATATCAAAGTATCTCTACATTAATGAAATCAATTCTGAATGTTGTCACAGAAATATGTCAACTACTTTACAGAAACACAGTAGAATATTGGTGGTATCGAGAGGTTGAGTTGAGATGCCGTAATGGTTACGTAATTCAAGTGCCATTACACGGTCCACCCACCGGCTTACGAGATGCGCCACACACACACACACACACACACACACACACACACACACACACGGTTTGCGACACACTGCAGCCCCGGACCTCGCTGGAGCGCAGATCGGCTGCGGCCTGACCCCGGCGGCGCAGGGGTAATTAAGCCGGCGATATCGCGCAGCCTCGCCTAATTGCGGCTTTAATTGGAGACCGAGTTACGGGATTAACGAACCGCCGCTTCTGCGAGGACACCCCCAGAGTAAGCCACGCCCCCCTCTGGCGCAGGTTAAAGAGCGGAAGGAGTTGTCGCCACACCGACAGGCAAGTTCCGGCTGCAGCCGGCTGGGGTGGGATTAATGGAGTGCCGGAGTTCCCATTATAACTAAAGTAATTCCCATCCTACTTGGCATCTGCTGCGCCCGGCAGACCGGCGCCCTCCACCGGATCACGGAGTCGAGAGTGACCTGGAGCAGTGCTGTCGCTACCCATAGTCTTGCACAGAGGTGCACGTTCCTAACACGAAGAGCCGCTTCGTGAATATTGCCTGCTTCAGTCCAGCCCTTGCGATGAACTTGAAACCAAGGTCTGGCGGACTGACACCCAAAGTCATGCAGCCTACAGCGTGATCCTACGGCTAACGGAGACATTTCAAGCGTGAGTTTTTGTTTAAGGAATACGTTATTACATAATAAGGCAAACCTACGTTCCTAGAATTTGTAGACTTAGAGAAAGCTTTTGACAATGTTGACTGGAATACTCTCTTTCAAATTCTGAAGGTGGCAGCGGTAAAATACAGGGAGCGAAAAGCTATTTACAATTTGTACAGAAACCAGATGGCAGTTATAAGAGTCTAGGGGCATGAAAGGGAAGCAGTGGTTGGGAAGGGAGTGAGACAGGGTTGTAGCCTCTCCCCGAAGTTATTCAATTTGTATATTGAGCAAGCAGTGAACGAAACAAAAGAAAAATTCGAAGTGGGAATTAAAATCCATGGAGCAGAAATAAAAACTTTGAGGTTCGCCGATGACGTTGTAATTCTGTCGCAGACAGCAAAGGACTTGGAAGAGCAGTTGAACGCAATGGAAAGTGTCTTGAAAGGAGGGTATAAGATGAACATCAACAAAAGCAAAACGAGGATAATGGAATTTAGTCGAGTTAACTTGGGTGATGCTGAGGGAATCAGATTAGGAAATGACACACTTAAAGTAGTAAAGGAGTTTTGCTATTTGGGGAGCAAAATAACTGATGATGGTCGAAGTAGAGAGGATATAAAATGCAGACTGGCAATGGCAAGGAAATCGTTTCTGAAGAAGAGAAATTTGTTAACATCGAGTATTGATGCACGTGTCAGGAAGACATTTCTGAAAGTATTTGTATGGAGTGTAGCCATGTATGAAAGTGAAACGTGGATTATAAGTAATTTAGATAAGAAGAAAATAGAAGCTTTCGAAATGTGGTGCTACAGAAGAATGCTGAAGATTAGGTGGGTAGATCACATAACTAATGACGAGGTATTGAATAGAATAGGGGAGAAGAGAAATCTGTGGCACAGCTTACTAGAAGAAGGGATCGCTTGGTAGGACATATTCTGAGGCACCAAGGGATCACTAATTTAGTATTGGAGGGAAGCGTCGAGGGTAAAAATCGTAGAGGGAGACCAAGAGATGAATACACTAAACAGATTCAGAAGGATGTAGGTTGCAGTAGGTATTGGGAGATGAAGAAGCTTGCACAGGATAGAGCAGCATGGAGAGCTGCATCAAACCAGTCTCTGGACAGAAGACCGCAACAACAAACATGGGCAGAGACGAGAGGGGCGGGGGAGGGGGAGGGAGGGAGGGAGGGATGGAGGGAGGGAGGGAGGGACGGAGGGGGGAGGGGGAGGGGGGAGGGAGGGAGGGAGGGAGAGGGGGGGAGGGAGGGAGGGAGAGAGAGATATTTTACACTATCCATTAAATGAGCAAGCAGTTTGGATTATTTAATTTTGATATAGCTCCCCTCCAGTTTACACTGACGTGAAAGTCATGGGACGGCGATATGCACATATGCAGATGGCGGCAGTATCGCGCACACAAGGTATAAAAGGACAGTGCAAATGGCGGAACAGTCATTTGCACTCAAGCGATTCATACGAAAAGGTTTCCGGTACGGTTAGGCCGAACGACTGTGACTTAAATAAAGTTTCTAGTTGGTGCGATGAATGGCAGCTACCTCTAAATGTAGAAAAACTTAAGTCAGTGCAGATGTGTAGGAAAAAAAAAACCCAAAATGTACGAATACAGCATTAATAGTGTGATGCTTGACACAGTCACGTCGTTTAAATATCTAGGCATAAAGTTGCGAAGCAGTATAAAATGGAATGTGCAAATAAGGAATGTGACTGGTTTACTGGGAGAATTTTAGCGAAGTGTGTTAATGCGTAAAGGAGGCCGCGTATAGAACACTAGTGCGACCCATTCTTGAATAATCCTAGAGTCTCTGGGACCCGCACCAGGTCGGTTTAAAGGAAGACGTCGGAGAACTTCAGAGGTGGGCTGCAGGATTTGTTACAGGTAGGTTCGATTTACAGGCATTACGTGAACTCAAATGGGAATCCGTGGAGGGAACGGTACGTTCTTTCCGCCTAACACTATTGAGAAAATTTAGACAACTGGCATTTGAAGCTCATCGCAGAACGACTCTACTCTCGCAGATGTACATTTCGCTTAAGGAACAAGAAGGTAAGATACAAGGAATTAAGCCTCATATGGAGGTCTACACAGGGTGTCCGCATAAAAGCGTACAAAAATGTAACAGGACAGAGAGAATGTTCTATTAAACAATTTGAGATAGGGAACGTAGGGTCGGAAAAGCCAGATTAAGAAGATAAAGAAGTAAACTTGTCTACCACTTTGTCTGATATTACCGTTTTACACCTTATTTACAACTAACATGCGTACAATTTTACACGTACTGTGCTGTTTATTTACATGTACATTATTTCCTGCAATCAAACAAGGACGACGAGCCTGATTACCAGGAAGTAATGATGCAGGTTTTGTTTACTTTACTTGTCCGTAAGGCGGCTCTGTTCTATCGTCTTTACATTATCCCATGACAGCAAGTGCTATGAATAAACGAAAGACCCATTCATTACCCAGTGCTACTCACAGACGTTTAGTACAATTCGATGGAGCAGTGCCGCGCGGAATGGCCGCACGGTTAGGGGCGCCGTGTCATGGATTGCGCGGCTCCTCCCGCCGGAGGTGTTCAAATCGTCCCTCGTGTGTGTGTGTGTTTTTCTTAGCTTAAGTTACTTTAAGTAGTGTGTAAGTCGAGGGACCGATGACCTCAGCAGTTTGGTCCCTTAGGAATTCACACATATTTTTTGATGGAGCAGGCACAGTACAGCTCCGAAATGTATTCTACTTCAATACAACAGCAAAATTTCGGGTCCTAAGACACCAATGAAAATATTTCTAATCTGCAAATATGTGGTGACAAAGCGTCTGGTGGTTTTCTCTCTCTCTGCTTCGTCATCCCGCAGTCCCCGTGGCACACGGCGGCATTCCGGTGACGAGCGAGTAATGCTGGAGACAGACTGGGCCGCCATTGTGGCAAACAGCTGCCGGCGGCGAGACAATGGCTGTCGGCTGGCAACCCGCGCCACAATGCAACAAGAGCGGCGCAGTACAGCGGCGGGGCGCGCGACGGCCGCTTAACACTGGAACAGCTCCGTCTCCCAGCTGCCACTGCAGGTACAGCTGGAGCCATATTGCGCTCCAGATGCTCTAACACAGCCGTAACCCTGTGCCCGCTTCTTTTGTCAACTTGTTCGCTAAGCAGGTGGCGCTTAGTACATTAGAAGAAACTTTGGGACTCGTGATGCCTTCTGGACCAGTGGCACTGAACAACTACACTACTGGCCATTGAAATTGCTACACCACGAAGATGACGTGCTACAGACGCGAAATTAAACCGACAGGAACAAGATGCTGTGATATACAAATGATTAGCTTTTCAGAGCATTCACACAAGATTGGCGCCTGTGGCGACACCTGCAACGTGCTGACATGAGGAAAGTTTCCAACCGATTTCTCGTACACAAACAGCAGTTGACCGGTGTTGCCTGGTGAAACGTTGATGTGATGCCTCGTGTAAGGAGGAGAAATGCGTACCATCACGTTTCCGACTTTGATAAAGGTCCGATTGTAGCCTGTCGCGATTGCGGTTTATCGTATCGCGACATTGCTGCTCGCGTTGGTCGAGATCCAATGACTGTTAGCAGAATATGGAATCGGTGGGTTCAGGAGGGTAATACGGAACGCCGTGCTGGATCCCAACGGCCTCGTATCACCAGCAGTCGAGATGACAGGCATCTTATCCGCATGGCTGTAACGAATCGTGCAGCCACGTCTCATTCCCTGAGTCAACAGATGGGGACGCTTGCAAGTCAACAACCATCTTCACGAACAGTTCGACAACGTTTGCAGCAGCATGGCCTATCAGCTCGGAGACCCTGGCTGCGGTTACCCTTGACGCTGCATCACAGACAGGAGCGCCTGCGATGATGTACTCAACGACGAACCTGAGTGCACGAATGACAAAACGTCATTTTTTCGGATGAATCCAGGATCTGTTTACAGCATCATGATGGTCGCACCCGTGTTTGGCGACATCGCGGTCAACGAGCATTGGAAGCGTGTATTCGTCATCGCCATACTGGCGTATCACCCGGCGTGATGGTGTGGGGTCCCATTGGTTACACGTCTCGGTCACGTCTTGTTCGCATTGACGGCACTTTGAACAGTGCACGTTACATTTCAGATGTGTTACGACCCGTGGCTCTACTCTTCATTTGATCCCTCCGAAGCCCTACATTTCAGCAGGATAATGCACGACCGCATGTTGCAGGTCCTGTACCGACCTTTCTGGATACAAAAAATGTTCGACTGCTACCCTGGCCAGCACATTCTCCAGATTTCTCACCAACTGGAAAGGTCTGGTCAATAGTGACCGAGCAACGGGCTCGTCACAATACGCCAGTCACTACTGTTGATGAACTGTGGTATCTTGTTGAAGCTGCATGGGCAGCTGTACCTGTACACGCCATCCAAGCTCTGACTCAATGCCCAGGCATATCAAGGCCGTTATTACGGCCGGAGGTGGTTGTTCTGGGTACTGATTTCTCAGGATCTATGCACCCAAATTGCGTGATGTAATCACATGTCAGTTCTAGTATAATATATCTGTCCAATGAATACCCATTTATCATCTGCATTTCTTATTGGTCTAGCAATTTTAATGGCCAGTAGTGTACGACTATATTCCGCAGCAGAATATACAGCACTGAATGGGTGGCGAAATGATGGGTTAATAATGCGAAAGGGGACGAGGGGATGTGGGGTGGGGGGGGGGGGGGGGGGGAGCTTCATACGTACCAGTTTAAAATGGAAATATTGTTGTTTTAACTCACATCTGCCGCGCATAAACCTTACAATATCTGCTACAAAAATTCTGGAACTTAGTCCACAAAATTCTTCTACGCTCACCTTTCACTTATTGTGCATGGTCTCCTTCGAAATGCTCTCCTCCGCAATTTTTACATCGCTCCCAACGCCCTTTCCAGTTCCGCAGGCAGCCTTGGTACGCTTCTTGCTGTATCGCGCGAATCGCCGTCTGCGAATTTTCTTTGATCTCGTGAATCGTTTCAAATCATCTTCCTTTCAACGGTGTTTTCAACTTCTTAAAGAAAAAAAAAAAGTCCGCAGGGGGCAGGTCTGCAGAGTACAGAGGGTGAGGCAGCGCAGTGATTTTGTTTTTGTGCAACAGTTGTGCACCAACAGGGCTGAGTGTGTGGGTGTGTTGTCGTGGTGCAAGAGCCGTGAATTGTCTTGTCACATTTCAGGCTGTTTCCTTCCCACACGTTCTTGTAGGCATCGCGACACGTCCCGATAGCACCACTGATTAACAGTTTATCCCTTGAAACGTCCCCTTAGAAAAATTAATGAATTACTGTGCTGATAAACCTCTACGTTATTTGATTTTCAAACAGCTGAGCAAAACTGAACGTACTCAGACATGACTCTTTTTACTTATTCTGATCAACACTAAACTGACACACAATGTTTTTAGCGCAACGCAATCTGACTTTCAAAAATCCCTACAAAAGGATGGCCCTGACTAACAATAATCTATACCTTTCATGAATCACTTACCTCACAAAAATGTTCGTTACTCGAACTACTGGAATACAGCGAGCGCCACTACTGCCAGCTAAATAAAAGATTCTAACTACTGAAGCCACTAACTACTGATAGGCATAGTTAGCTAATGAGAGATTTTGATAGAGAACAAACATTGTATTTACCTTAATAGTGTTCAAAAGTCATAATATATATATATCAGTTCATGCCATCCAGTCTTGCAAATTTACTCTTTCTGGCGGACACACATCCAGATCGTCCAATCTTAATGTTCTGCCATCTCTCTCCCCACATCCACCACTGCTGGCGGCTCACCTCCAACTGCCCAACGCTATGTACTGTTCACATCCAACTGCCCACCACTACAATTGCGAATATTTCAACAATGCCAACCAGCCACAGACTGCACACAGCACAGTCAGTGATTTTCATACAGAGCGCTACGTGGCGTTACCAACGTAAAAACCTAAACAGCCTACTTACACCCTGTAGCACGAATTCATTCTGAACTAATCCTTCAAAGTCAATAAAACCATCAGCATGGCTTTGAAATGACCTGATGAGCTTTTTTTGGTCTCTGAGAACCTTCCCCGATCCACTGTGAAGACTGAACCTTGGTCTCAACATCATCATAACCGTAGACCCACGTCTCATCACCAGTGTTGATACTCTTAAGCCTTTCGTGGTTGATGGGTCGTGTATGTCCCACTAACTTTGAGCGCCAGTTCGAGTGTCGGGATATATGTCACCCAGCTCTGCATGGTGCTGCCATCTAGGGACGACTGTACTGAACCTGAGAAAAAATCGGGACTGCACTGCAATGACAACGGTGTTATTCTTCCTCCAAAAAAAGATCCAAACTATGACAAACTTCATAAAATTAGACCCATTATTGCAGCACTAAACAAAAACTGTTTTGCAGTATATGAGCCACTTCTACATTAGCAGTAGACGAATCAATGGTGGCATTCAAGGGATGTACGTCTCTCAAACAGTATATGCCCATGAAGCCAACAAAGAGGGGCTACAAAATTTGGTGTCTTGCAGACTCGAAAAGCGGTTTTGTTTAAAATTTTGAAGTGTACACTGGTAAATACAGCACCCGAATACAAGACTTCAAGAATTATCAGATGTGTGAACGATTGGTTCTGGAACTGTGTCAAACATATATATATATTTTATTTTATTTATTTATTTATTTTTTTTTTTTGCGCAGGCAGAATCATTGTTTTTGATAATTTCTTCACAACTTACAAGTTGGTGAAAGGACTGAGGAACAAAGGCCTCTATAGTTGTGGAACTGTAAAAGGAAAGAGGAAAGGACTACCAGGAATATTAGAAAACAAAAAAAGTGATCTCAAACGTGGACAGTTTCAGTTTGCAGTAAAGTGTGGTGTAGCTGCTGTGAAATGGCAGGACAACAAAGCAGTTTGCCTTCTTTCCACATACAACAATCCAAAAGACGTCAAATTTATTGAAAGAAAACTGAAAGATGGCTCTAAGGTAACTGTATCCTGTCCTGAAGTAGTAAGTCATTACAATAACACAATGGGCGGCGTTAACCGATTTGATCAGCTACGTGAAATATATATGGTAGGCAGACGATCCATAAAATGGTGGCATCGACTATTCTATTTTTCTCATGATCTGGCTATTATCAACTCTTCATGGTTCATGGGACATATGTGTCGCACTTCCTGTTGTAAAAAAATGGAGAACTTAAAAAATATTTTGGTGGTGAAAATATAATAACGGGACTGAAAAGAAACCGTTATCACCTTAATATTTTTAAAATCTGTAAAAAATGAATTTTATCCATGAAAGGGTTAAGGAATATCTCTTTCTCATTTCCACGATCCAAAAGCTCTTCTCAGGTTGCGAGGCGAAGGTCTTTCTGGTCTCCGCTCATGGGCCGTGGGACGAACTAGGCGGGGCGGCAACACGATGCATTCCAAGACGTTGAGTCAGAATTTCATCACATGATCCAACTGCAATGTTACATTCTTCTGCAATCCCTCGGACTGTCAGTGTTCGACTGGTACGCACAATTTCGTTGACGTTCCTGATACGAGAGTCGTCGGTAGACGTCGACGGAAGTCCTGAGCGAGGATTATCTTTAACTTCCGTCTGGCTATTTTTAAGCCGGTAAGCACTCGTAACAGTAAGTTTCCTGCATCATTTGGCGTGTCTCTGTAAAGGTTTCCTTGAGCTTCACGTGAACTTTAACGCAGAAGCGTTGCTCCTCCAACTCGGCCATCTCGAAATTCGCAAACTGTGCGACACAACGTTCTACTCAATTCAGCGCCGAACAATAACTAACAGACATACAACAACGAAACTTCCCGCAGTTATACATTGAACAAAGGCTGTGCAGGGATTACAGCCGCATTTCTTTCCAACACACCGTGGCGAGAAATTACGAATGCTCCGGAATTTTTTGAATAGGCCTCGTACTTTAACACATTTAAAGTGTGGTCTTCGTATGGAGTTCGCCTTATGACCGACCAACTCCGGAGGTGGGGGCAATTTTAGATATTGCAATCAATTGTTTTTTGTTATTCGAATGGTTATAAATCACGACAACATGTAAAGAAAACGTGAAGTAAACGTAGCGTAATTTTGATTTTTTTTATTTATTTATTTATTTTTTGCATCTTTGTTTCAGCGTCAGTACCTTTCGTTTTATTTTAGCCTCCGCCTGCACCTTTTCATTCTTTCATAACGAATTTCGTTTAGCCTATTTTTTGACATTCATTTCTGAACATGTGTGTTTCAGCCCGAGTGAGGTTTTCACGGAAGACACCAATTCATTTTTGGTTTTTGAAAAATAGTAATGGAGAGAAGACCCAATATAATCAAGCCGTTTCTTAAAAGCAGGATTTATTTTAAAAAGTTTCGTAACTTGGTCAAAACCAAATATACATAATAGTCGCTAATATGCTGGAAAGATCAGTGATATCTCATCGGCAAACTTTCATGCTCCGTTTACATTTTGTTTGTTAGAATATCGAAAGAGACCCACTTACGCCTCGAGTTCCTTTTAGCTGAGTATGTCTCGTCTTCATTATATCCTTGCATTAAGCATCACGACTCCAAGCACTTTCATTAATTGCTCGTGCCTTTGATATTACGCCTACTTTTGAGCTGCTTCGCCTGAACTACTCGTGTATCCCTACCGGTCATCTTCAGCCCCAATGGACGCCCTGTTTGGCACCTGTCGGACCGTGAGCTCGTCTGCGGTCTCCTCGTTCGTCTTCTAGACTCGTGTTCATTCACAGAAAGAAAGGATCGATATTCGAGAATATTGTTATCTTTTTAGGGATTTATTTTGATTGGAACACTTAAGGGGCTCCGGAAAGGCTCAAAATCATGAAAAGTTCAATTTTTACTTTTTTGCGTTTTCTGAATCTGCAGACTATTACCTTTTAATAGATATATAATTTATTCAATTCCGAAGACTACAACTATCTTTAAATTTTTTTTGAAATGTGTTCTACATGGGCGTGACCCACTGTGGCGCTGTTAAACTGCTGTCAAATGGTGTTATTATTAACGTCCGTGTTCATCAGGTACATTTTAGTGAATTGAGATAAAGTATGTGTTGTGGCTAACCTGTGATGGTTCAATATATATCGCTGGTGTGATTGTCGATTGTTTCATGTTTATTTACTCTGTCGTTATCTCGAAAATATTCGTAATTAATTCTGTTTGTTGAGTCTCTGTTTTGTCGAAGTATAATAATGAGTAAAAGTAAAGTTATTAGAAATCCTCTGAAGGCTTTTAAGAAAAGGAGAAATGTTGGAAAGCCAAAGGTATGTGTTATTACTGTAAACAATAAAGACAATAACCAAGTGAGTGAACCTAACCTCTCAAGTACACCTGCCCATAGCAGTCAAAGTGGGAAAGAAAATACTTCACAGAAGAAGCTTGGTTCAATGAGTGAAAACTATGAATGTTTTATGGGCGAATCGGATGTGAATGAAATATTTGATATGTCGGTTCTCAAAGGAATTTTTTCAAACTGTGTAAGATGTATTCATTGTAGTGAAGTTGGTCTGGAACTCTCCATAATAAAGCACGTAGGACTTGCTAGTGAAATACAACTGAAATGCGATAAGTGTTCATACATGACCACCTTTTGGAACAGTGTTGCAGTAACTGCAACTGAAGAAAATGGTAGCAAAATCTACGAACACAACAACGAGCGATGCTTGCTTTAGACAAGGAACGCCTTCGGGCTGCAGACAGGGCTGTAAAGAGTCTAGAAATACAAGCAAGAGTAAACAGGAGGAGGAACAAGAGGAAGCTGGAGGAGGAGTTTGCAGAGGATGAAGATAATCCATCCTATGGACCTGGAATGCACTAAAAAGTTAATCCAATCTTTGTCGCTCGATTCCCAAAACTTTTATTTTCTCATACTAATTACATGTTTTCTAAGGATCTTCCAAACATATTTGTTTCAAACTTTCAGTAAATGTTACACAGTACCTTCTGCATAATTTAACACAGCCTTTTTCCAAAAAACTGTATATTTTTGAATATATAAACAAAAAATTGCTAAAAAATGTTGTGAATTTTCATTACAATTGAAAAAAAATTATCTTTAATAACTGAACTAAAATTTTGTAAAATCCCTGTGTCAAGTTGTAGCCCATATTCCGATAAATAATCTGCAAAAAGTTCAACTTCCTACCTCAAATACTTTGTGAGGAAAGATGTAATTTATAAGCGTTATTTTAACATTGCAAGTATAGGGCGTTCCGGAGCCCCTTAGCTGTTTCCACATCAGCTCTTGATCCAAGAGAAGTAGAAAAGGTACCATAACACAGGGCCTTTATAATGGAAGAGACCGTCCAAAGGAGAAGATTGTTTCCTTGCAAAACGCCACCATCGTAATAGTCTACTGCTGTTATTACTGTGTTTTCCAACATTACCCAACAGCAGTGAGAATGTGTTTTAAACGTTCGCTTTCGAAATGGGGTGCTACAGAAGAATGCTGAAGATTAGATGGGTAGATCATATAACTAATGAGGAGGTATTGAATAGGATTGGCGATAAGAGGATTTTGTGGCACAACTTGACTAGAAGAAGGGATCGCTCGGTAGGACATGTTCTGAGGCATCAAGGGATCACCAATTTAGTACTGGAGGGCAGCGTGGAGGGTAAAAATCATAGAGAGAGACCACGAGATGAATACACTAAGCAGATTCAGAAGGATGTAGGCTGCAGTAGGTACCGGGAGATGAAGAAGCTTGCACAAGATAGAGAAGCATGGAGAGCTGCATCAAAACAGTCTCAGGACTGAAGACAACAACAACAACATCATAGGCATAAAAAAATCTCAAAAAACTCTTGGTCTATTTATTTCACTTTCTTGCACAGTACTTTAGTAAACATTTAGACGGATATACGTTATATGTTATTTTAAACAATAATTTACAAGTCTTTTTGTTAAAGCCAACTTCGAGGAAAAATGAATTTCTCTTTCTCGCAGTCGGGTTTAACTACGATATCACGACATTTAAACCGTCACAAAAATTGTTTCTCCTACATACTCGTATATTCTCTCCCTCACATATAATTTGAATATATTGTGTGTACACAACAATGCGGTTTTTGCTCTATTCCTCGCAGCCGGTTTTAACAGATAGCAGGAAAGTTGCATTTACGGCTTATTGGCTTATGATTAGACTACTACTACTGAATCTGGATCGTCCAACTTTGTAATCCTACCTGTTCACAGATTAAAATCATGCAGACTATATTCCCAGATCGAGCAGATGGAGGTCTCTCTCAAATCCCGTGTAGCAATGACCCCACGCGACAGCCCACTGACTTTAAGCAGCTTCACTTCTCGATCAAGGTTTCCTTTGCATGGCTCAGAGAGAGAGAGAGAGAGAGAGAGAGAGAGAGAGAGAGAGAGAGAGAGAGAGAGTTATCAGGACGTAAATCGAATTCCCACACATATTTAGGAAGTGCGAGGATTACCGAGGTAGCTAGTGTTAGTATAAAAAACAGATAATACTAGAGAGGAGAACGTGTTGCACCTGTGGCCGGAACTGGAAGCAAAGTTGACATTCCAATCCGAAAGAGGGTCTTCAGAATGAAGCTTGAGGTTACTGAAATTATATGAAGATGACTTTACCGTCCCTACGGATCATATCGCTGTCGTGGCTCGATCTCACCATATGGTTTTGTAGGTTGCGGCTGCAGAGCCGGTCATTGGCAACGCACCAACGACCCGCGCCTGCAGCCAACTTCGAGTCAGCCCGAAATATTTCCAAGTACCTCACAGCACATCTGCTTGGAGATGGATCCTGGCGGCCTCGCAGGCAAGCGGAGGAGAATTCTGAAGATGAAGGCTCCCGGAGATTGAGTCGAAAGTCAAAAATCGAATGGAATGTACCGACTGCTTACTCAAAGGAAGACTCATATTTCTGAGTACTGCATCCTCTACTTTGCTTGTATTGACCATTAAGATGATTTATTCAAAGATGCTCGTCCCCTTCCTTTCCAAATAGTTAACAAGTAATGCACTGCCTACAATTTCGTGCTCAAAAACCAGGCATCCCACTCTCTTCCTATGTCTTTCTGCAGCCAGTGGAGAGGCACCTCGGCAGCAAAGTGTCAGTCTCTCTCTCTCTCTCTCTCTCTCTCTCTCTCTCTCTCTCTCTCTCTCTCTCTCTCTGGGAGTTCTTATAATGCATACACATTTCGCTTTTATGGACCTAACTTTCAGCGGCGTCCCACGCTTACAAAGAGATCCAAAGCAGTGGTCTCTGACTCCATTTTCGAGATGTTATCTGTGGCGTCCAAAGCTTTCGAAGTATTGTTCAGAACCTCACTCAGAAGAGCGATTCGCCTGTTTCCACCTTCAAGTCGTAAAGCAGTCGCCGCAGGAGGCCTTATGCCATGGGAGCTCATAATATGGTGCCCATGGGCTGCCTGGTGTCCTGTTAAAGGCAGCTCAAAAGAAAGTCTGGCCAGGTGAGTGGCACTGACCTGCAGCCCATCAGGCGCGCCCTTCAGAGAATTCACATCACCTGAAAGATGGCAGCTCGTCCCAGTGTCCTTCCAAAGTGCTTCATACTCATACATTATGCAAATCCTAATATATCTGAATTAAGATAATTAAATACCAACAATCACTTTAGTAATAAGCACTTCTGTGCTGGCGTGAGCTGGCGCCAGCACACCGGTCGACAAAGATGCAGCGCGAAGATTGATAGTAGGCGTTGGACCAAGTGTGCCCATCGGGAGAGAGCCCAAAGACAGACTTGCAGGCAACACGCCGCCAACGCACTCTCGACAGCAAGTATTTATATCGTCGCCGCCGCTGATCGGAGGGCCTCAGTCACTGACTCACGAACTCACTATTCATTGACGGAGCGTCACAGTTCAGCTCAGGCTAAACCAGTACACAGCGTCCAGGAAAGTGTAATAGCAGGATTACCGATATTCCAGAATGAGATTTTCACTCTGCAGCGGAGTGTGCCCTGATATGAAACTTCCTGGCAGATTAAAACTGCGTGCCGGACCGAGACTCGAACTCGGGACCCTTGCCTTTGCGGGCAAGTGCTCTACCATCTGAGCTACCCAAGCACGACTCACACCCCATTCTCACAGCTTTACTTCTGCCAGGATCTCGTCTCCTACCTTCCAAACTTTACAGAAGCTCTCCTGCGAACCTTGCAGACCTAGCACTCCTGAAAGAAAGGATATTGCGGAGACATGGCTTAGCCACAGCCTGGGGGATGTTTCCAGAATGAGACTTTCACTCTGCAGCGGTGTGTGCGCAGATATGAAACTTCCCGAGTTCGAGTCTCGGTCCGGCACACAGTTTTAATCTGCCAGGAAGTTTCATTACAGGTATTGTCTGCAAGAGGACTATTACGGAAGAGCTTGTATCACAACACGTAGACTCCACTGAAGAAAAGTAGTTTACTGTTCATGTAAATAAAGAACTGGGTTAATCCACTTGTGCATTTGTGTTGTAGAAAGAGGATACTGGCCACCTGTAACATCCTCTCCCTTGCTTCCTTTGTACAAGACTCAACAGTGGCGACGAAGGCACTACAACTTTATTTCTCGGTGTTTGTTTATTATTCTGATGTAATGGGTCTTTATATTGATTGTCTATTAGTTACACGACAGTTATAGAAAAAACGGTTGTGTATTGTTACCTTTGGAAATACTAACCTGCCGTTACCAGCCCGCATTTCTTCCTTTAAGCGTAAGTAATCATGGGCCAGTGCTAATTCTCGTTCACTTGCACTAGCAGTTTCAGAGAGGGATATACAGATTTTCTAGTAAGTTACATACGTGACACCAACGGCCTTGCCGCAGTGGTAACACCGGTTCCCGTCATATCACTGAAGTTAAGCACTGTCGGGCTGCGCTAGCACTTGGAAGGGTGATCATCCGGTCTGCCGAGCGCTGCTGGCAAGCGGGGTGCACTCAGCCCTTGTGAGGCAAACTGAGGTGCTACTTGATTGAGAAGTAGCGGCTCCGGTCTCGTAAACTGACATACGGCCGGGAGATCTGTGTGCTGACCACATGCCCCTCCATATCCGCATCCAGTGACGCCTATGGGCTGAGGATGACACGGCGGCCGGTCGGTACCGATGGGTCCGCCAGGACCTGTGGACGGAGATTACTAAGATTACTTACATACGTGACGGTCCTATATGACTTCCCACAGACCTACCTACTATGGAATTATCTGCTCAGCCACATGTTCTGGAAACTCACATCTTGTTTCCAGTGGGCCTCCAACCACAGATGAATGTAAATGCTTCTTTCCGTAACTTCGTTAATCTTGCGAATAATCCATCACGAGGACTATGACGTAAGTGTGAATTCAGAAACAATAATGGGTCAGCAACAATTGAGATTATTTTGTATCTGCTACAGAACAAAACCCGTCCCAGAAATGCAACACGCACTGAGGGTATTCATTCTAGAATTCTGCAGATATCCTGTGCGGGAGGCTGTGTGATCCAGCCACCTGCTGTTTGGCGTGTGGCTGGTTGGTGGTTACTGTAGTAACCAACCAATCGCGGCACAATATCACGGTTGGCACTTGCTGTGGTGCAGAGTTCCGTGTTAGTATCCTCACGCTGTCGCTTATTTTGCCGTCGTTGTGTCCACTGAGAGACATGCAGACTGAACACAATGAATATCACACGAGCATATGAGAGTGCAGAATCTGTCATTGCATTATAACATTAACTAATTTATGCTACAGAGCAAATGATTGTCACTTAGGGCCGTTTTGTTGATAGTACCATCCTTTGTGTCATCAGATCTGCTTACGACGTCTCCCTTGCTTTCGCCATTACGTTTAATTTTTCCTTTCAGTTATTATGTACTCTATTTTCTACGTCTGGTTTTCAGTAATATGCTCCTTTCCTTATCCTTCGATTCCCATTCTGAAATAATCTATCGTTCCCTTCATTACTTCTTCCACATATAACAGTTTATAGCTAGTGTCAGAGTGCATTACATACTACTGAATACGAGTTTTTTTTATCCGTTTTCTACTTTGATTACTCCCACATCGTACTTGTAGTTATTCTAAATTACTCATTTGTGTCTATACTCATTTTTTGAGATTTCTAACACGGCCACCATTTCCGAGGTCAAACTTTTTATCCAGTGCCTAAATAAATCGTTATATTTCAAAACTATTTGAAGTTTGCATTATGTGAGTGTAATGTGACAGCTGACTAATGTGTTGCCTGGTTCTACCAGCATTTTTTAAGGAACCAACGAAAACATAAAACAAATAACTAAATGAAACCTATCTTCCAAATTCTGAAAGAACGAGGTTTGGCAGTCGTGAAAACCACTTCAGTGGTTAAATTAAAGCATATTTTAAAAATAAAACGTGACTGAGACAAGGTGACGGGCTCTCTCTGTATTACTTTGCAACTTTGTCTTCACGTAAATCGAGAAATTCTCAATCTAGCTGGGTACGCCGTTCCCTCAGAAAGGAAAGCCAAAATTTGGCCATCTTCATTGTGACACAGAAGCAAATGAAGGAAGTGACGTATGGTCTGCTGTAACTCACGTCTGTGGTGTAACACGCTGCTATGGTACATGAATTGTAATCTGTTCCGCATCTGCTCGCACAGAGTGTCTGCATTGTTACCGAAGTACAATAGCGTACTGTGTAGTCGACAAGGCACCCGTGTCTCGGACGTGCCTGGACGGCCTAGGCTATTAAAGTCCGGCATGTTTTCAAGAGCAAGTAAATCAATCTGCCGCAGTGAACGGCTCTCTAGAATGAGAACTGAAGCGTGAGATGATGTCGCGGATTCCCGCAGTGGACAGCTGCCCGCTGTATGCCGTAGACAACAGCGTGGCACTGTGTTTGCCTGTCTAAAGCTGCCTTGGCACGCGGCCAGCGGTTGGCACATTTCGTACAATGTTCCTCAGCAAGTGGTGCTCACTACACCTTACTCATTTTTTTTAAGCTGCAAATCTGAGTAACACGGCCAGTCCGAGGTATCCATAATAAGTCCTGCTTTCATGTCAAAACATCTCAACTGAGAAACGATTAGAGATAGAGTGTCGTGGTTTGTTGTAACACATTTAGCATATCTCAAAGTTTTTCCCATTTCCCCTTCGTTGCAGATTTGAGTTGCAGTGCACCAAACTGGCGGCAGAATAAGAGAAGTTGCAGTGTGTTATCTGATACGCAGAATCCAAATCTGCGACATCGGTACTGTAGCATTATCAACGCCAGTATGAGAGGGCACCGGCGGGAAAGACAAGTTTAATAAGTTTTGAAAGACTTCACTCGAAGTGGGCGTCCCCCTGTGTCTCACACAGATGTTGGCAGAGTGCAAGCCGCATTTCAACGCAGCCCCCGGAGGTAAATTCGTCGTGCATCACGCAAACTGCAGGAATCAAGCTCGACTGCTTGCCACAAACAACTGTCGCCGAAAGCCGAAGTTTTAAACTTCGCGTTTAAAAAAATGTTCACGCAGGAGAATTGTAAAACGATACCGTTCTGATCAACGGACAGACTGTCGTATGGATGTCATAGTAAGAAGCATCTTTGGCATAAACAAGCAGCCGCAAGTGCCGCAAGCAACCGAAAGTTCCGCAAGCAACCGAAAGTTCCGCAAGCAACCGAAAGTTCCGCAAGCAACCGAAAGTTCCGCAAGCAACCGAAAGTGCCGCAAGCAACCGAAAGTGCCGCAAGCAACCGAAAGTGCCGCAAGCAACCGAAAGTGCCGCAAGCAACCGAAAGTGCCGCAAGCAACCGAAAGTGCCGCAAGCAACCGAAAGTGCCGCAAGCAACCGAAAGTGCCGCAAGCAACCGAAAGTGCCGCAAGCAACCGAAAGTGCCGCAAGCAACCGAAAGTGCCGCAAGCAACCGAAAGTGCCGCAAGCAACCGAAAGTGCCGCAAGCAACCGAAAGTGCCGAAAACAACTATGCTGCCAGGTCCAGATGGAATCCCAATTCTGTTTTACAACGAGACTTGATCCTGTACCTACCTTGCATCAATCTTTTATTTCTCGCCAGGCGCAAAGCCCCAAGCAGCTGGAAAAAAAAACGTAAGTGACTCCTGTATATAAGAAGGACAAAAGAACGAACCCGCAAAACTACAAACTAATATCCCCAACATCGGCTTGCTGCAGAAGTCTTGACCACATTCTCCGTTCGAATTTGATAAATTTTCTTAACACTTAGAAACTTATGTCCCTATAGAAACCATCGCTCGTGCGAAATTCAGCTTGCCCTTTTCGCTCGTGATATCCTAGGAACTTTGGATGAAGGGCAACAGGCAGATTCGATATTTCTAATTTTCCGGAAGGCGTTTGACACGGTGTCCCATCACAGACTTAACTAATGCGAGAGTATATGGAATAGGTTCTCAGATATGCGAGGACTGTGGTACGGAAGGCTAATGGACGACTTTGGTTTATTGGGATAATTTTGGAAAAGTGTGGTTCATCCGTAATGGAGACCGAATACAGGATTCTAGCGCGACTTATTCTTGAGTACTACTCGAGTGTTTGGGGTCCACTGCAGGGCAGATTAAAGGAAGATGAAGTAAATCAGATGCGGGCTGCTAGATTTATTACCATTTGTTACCGGCGGGTTCGATCAACATGCAAGTGTTATGGAGATGCTTCGGGAACTCGAATGGGAGGGAAGGTGACGTTCTTTGCCGGGAATAATACTGAGAAAATTTAGAGAACCGGCGTTCGGAGCTGACTGCACAACAATTATACTGCGGCGAACGTAAATTTCACGTAAGGGTCAAGAAGATGAAATACGAGAAATTATGGCTTATACCGAGGCACATGGACAGTTGTTTCTCCCTCGCCCTATTTGCGAGTAGAACAGGAAAGGAAATGGCTGTTTGTGGTACAGAGTACCCTCCGCAACGCACAGTACGGTGGCTTGCGGAATACGTATGTAGATGTACAACTGTCCGTGAAGTATTAGATAAGCAGTTTCTCCTTTTTGCGTACGAAGTGCAAATGGTCCAATCGTTGCAACTGAGTGAACGTCATCTGCGGAACACATTCGCGTGTATCATGCTGGCCTCCATAGACGCTAACAATGACTACCTGAGGAATTGCCGGTTTTCAGATGAAGCAGCGTTTCACATTCACGGGCGTGTGCGTCGTCACAACGGTACGATTTGGGGTTAGAAAACCCACACAGCACTCGTGAACACAACCCTGGATTACCAAAGATACATAAGCCTGATGCTCCTCTGAGACCAATAGTCAGCGCAATTGGAGCTCCTACCCAAGAACTAGCCAGACACCTTGCCTCTTTGTTACAACCTTACATAGGCAAAACTGAGAGTCATATTAAAAACTCTCTACACTTCTTTGAGAAATTGAGGGAAATTACTGTTGGTCCCAATGACATCCTTGTCAGTTTTGATATAGTGTATGTTCACGATGGTTCCAGTTGATGAAGCTCTCTCCCATATAGCCGATATGTTCCCTATTGATATAGTAGCCTTGTTCCAACACTGTCTATCCTCGACCTATTTTTAGTACAATGGTGAATTTTATGAACAGATCGATGGGGTAGCCATGGGAAGCCCCCTAAGTCCCGCAATTGTGAATTTATGCATGGAATATTTTGAACATCAAGCACTGCAGTCGGCCAAAAAAAGCCCCTCGAAGTGGTATCGGTATGTGGATGATACCTTTGTAATATGGAATCATGAGAAAGAAGACTTGAATGATTTCCTGGTACACTTAAATGGTATCAACCCAAAGATTAAATTTACTATGGAGAAGGAGAAGAATGGACAACTTAACTTCTTGGATGTATCAGTTATCAAACGGGCAGATGGGACCTTAGGCCATAAGGTCTACAGGAAAGGTACACATACTGATCGCTACCTCCATAAGAACTCAAACCACCACCCTAGGCAAAAGAGGGGGGTCATAAAAACACTAGTGGATAGGGCCAATAATATTTGTGAACCAGGCTACTTACAAGAAGAACTAAATCATTTACGAATGGCCTTTGCGAAAAATGGTTATACGAAAAACGAGATTAACCGAGCACTTCACCCAAATAGAAAAATGCCTAAAAATAGGAGACAGCAACAACCATCAGCTGGAAAAATATTTCTTCCGTTCATCCATAATATCACGGATCGCATTGGGAAAGTACTAGCCAAGTTTCAGGTAGAGACCATTTTTAGACCTACTAAGAAAATTAGTGAATGCCTAAGATCAACAAAAGATGCTCGTCACCCCCTAGCAACCCCAGGGGTATATAAAATTCCGTGTAGTTGTGGTAGGGTTTACATAGGAACTACAAAAAGAAGCATCAATACACGGTTGACGGAGCACAAAAGAAACTGTCGCTTGGGACATATCGACAAATCGGCAGTAGCGGAACATGTTTTTAAGGATGGAGATCACGAAATAAAATTTGATGAAACAAGCGTGCTAGCGAGGACGTCGCACTATTATACACGTATGTATAGAGAGGCAATTGAAATCCACGAACATCAATACAATTTTAATCGTAAAGAAGAAGGATTAAAATTGGACAAGATATGGCGGTCGACGATGCATCAATCACGCGACAATCGATTGCCTGCAATCGAGAGAACAGACGATAGCCAGAGATAGCTGCACATCGACGCCACGTGACGTGCGGTGGCGCCCCCTACGATATCCATATAAGCTCCTAGCAGCCAGTTGTTGACTCACCTCGGAAGATGTTCTCCGTAGTTGAGAACGAAACGTCAGGGAGAAGAAGTTCTACAGATCGACCACGGCAACTTAGCCCGGAAGTGTTTACTGATGACAACTCTGGTAGCCCGAAGATTACTGTTTCGTATGGCCCAAGTCACGATAGGGAGATAAGCCCATTCCTCCTCGTACAGGAAACCACAAAGGGAAATGTTTACCCAGACATGTTCGAACATTCCTGTTAGTATAGACCGAAGAACTGCAGTCGCCCCTGTGCCAGCTTGATGGTGTACCCGCAGATGGGGATGTGACATTTCGTGGAAGGTGAGCGGGTCGAGATTGTCTCATAGCACGGACCCTGCTGCACCCTCCGGATGTCACGCCATCGGAGTTTTTCTGTGAGGCCACGTCATGGATAGCGCGTCATTGCTGCCCTTCGTGCACAAATCAATGAAGCAATCGAACTGTTGATGCTGCAATGCTGACACTTTCATAGGCAGAACCGAAGAGTGGGACTTAGCATCTGAGGTCATCAGTCCCCTATGCTTAGAACTACTTAAACCTAACTAACCTAAGGACATCACACACATCCAGGTCCGATGCAGGATTCGAACCTGCCACCGTAGCAGCCGCGCGGTTCCTGGCTGAAGCGCCTAGAACCGCTCGGCCAAAATGGCCGGCCCAAAGAGTGGGGCACACATTGGAATTCTGGTATAATAGAAAAAAGAATTGCTAGGTGTTTTATAACAAATCACGATGATCTAACATTTTCCAAGTAATTATTGTTTTGAAATAATACAGGGACGTTAAGGATACGTTTTATTTCTGGTTTTAAGTGTTGATCTGCAGAAGACTGTAACAGGAAACTTCATTACAGTTAGTTTTAATTAGAGTGAAAAAAATTAATATTGACGTTTCCTTTAAGCACAAAGGGAGGATGTATGACATGCCACGCAAAAGCAAAGAGATGCAGTCTCTTTGAGAAGTAAAATCCATCATTACTCTGCTCTGTTACCAAGGAGAAAGCAGGGTTCCAATCCATCACTCCCGAACAAACCGCATCAAAAGCAATGCCTTTTGTTCCTCCTAATACTGAAAAACTCATTTAGGACCTCATTATCATCCGCCTGGTTCTAACACAAAACGCTAGAAGTATTTTGTCTTTAGATGTAACCCTGTCGTTTGTCGACTTTACGATTAAGGTACCTGCGGAAACCTCCAATGTCAGCCTGTATGTCATTCACTGACGAAAATGTGAACTGTGTATATGTAAAAGTATGGTGTGATTCAACCCTGAAGTCAAATCCCAGAGCAAGTAGAAGTTGATTAGGTGAAGGAAAACGTTAGCGAAGAGGACTGAATACATCGCTAGATCATATGAACAGACATTTTTGCAAGCCGAACTCATAACAGATGACAATTCAGAGGCTTCCTCTACCAGGATACAGATTAGTTGGCTGTTTTTCAAGAAGTTCCTTACGGGGTGGAGGAGTGGCTATGTACGTAAAAAACAGTATTCCATTTCAGACCATGGACGTATCACGGCATTGAACTGAACATATATTTGAATGTTGTGCAGGGGCAGTTGGATTTAGTGAAACTAAATTTCTAATTGTTGTTATTTATAGGTCTCCTAACTCTGACTTCAGAGCATTTCTACTCAAGCTGGAGATGGTTCTTGATTCATTTTGTAGGAAGTACCAGAAATTTCTTACATGTGGTAACTTCAATATAAATTTTGTATATGATGGTGCAAGAAAAATTATGTTGGTAGATCTCCTAAATTCATATGATCTGATGCAGACTGTGTTTTTTCAAACTAGGGTGTAGGGGAACAGTAGCACAGCCACAGACAATATTTTTATACTTTCTTCATTACTAGAGGGGGTTTCTGTTAGTAAAAGGATGAATATCCTTTCAGACCATGTACAAATTTTAACACTAAAAGGCTTTTGTACTCAAATGTCACATATAATTACAAACTATGTAGGAAACTTAATCTAAAAGCAATAGTGTCTTTTTTAAACCTTTTCAAGGAACAAGAGTGGCAGGATGTTTATAATGCCGATAACATAGATGATAAAAAATGCTTTCCTTAACACGTTTCTCATGCTCTTTGAGAGTTGCTTTCCATTAGAACGTTTTAAGCGGGTACTAGCAGCCCGGGTGACTGACTAGTGGGATAAGGGTATCATGTAGAACAAAGCAGGAATTGTATCAAAATGTTAGAAGTAGTAGCCGGCCGGAGTGGCCGTGCGGTTCTAGGCGCTACAGTCTTGAACCGATCGATCACTACGGTCGCAGGTTCGAATCCTGCCTTGGGCATGGATGTGTGTGACGTCCATAGGTTAGTTAGGTTTAATTAGTTCTAAGTTCTAGGCGACTGATGACCTCAGAAGTTAAGTCGCACAGTGCTCAGAACCATTTTTAGAAGTAGTAACAATCAAGCTACAGTAGCCCATTACAAACAATATTGTAAGGTGCTTAAAATGTTATTAGGAAGGCAAAGAGTATGTGGTATGCAAATAGAACAGCTAATTCACGGGATAAAATTAAAACCAAATGGTCAGTTTCGAAGGAAGTGTCTGGTCAGGAGCACAAGGCCGACGATATAAAGTCATTTCATAGTAAAAATATTTCTGTTACTAATAAATCAGATATACTTACAGTATTTAACAATCATTTTCTGAGCATTGTTGGTGAATTAAATAAAAATTGATTTAATACATGGAAGCATATAACTTTCTTGGCAAATGCCTTTCCGAGATTGATGTCTGAAATACTACTCTGTGATAAAGACAAGGGGGAGATTAAGTCAATAATTAAATCACTGAAGACTAAGACTCTCATGGATATGATGGTGTGCCTAGCAGAATATTAAAGTACTTTGCTGCACATGTTAGTCCCGTATTTAGCCATATTTGTAATTTTTCCTTTAGGAATGGTCAGTTTTCTGAACGATTAAAGTACTCAGTAATAAAGCCGCTTTATAAAAAGGGAGAAAGAGATAATGTAGACAATTTTACACCTTTTTCTATGCCATCAGTGTTTGCTGAAGTCATTGAAAAGGCTGTGTATGTAAGGGTAACTGATCATTTTATACCACATGATTTGCTAAGAAATGTACAGTTCGGCATTAGATGTCATTTAACAACTTATGATGCTGTATTCTCTTTGCTCTGTGAGGTACTGGATGGGATAAACAAGAGGTTTCGAACGTTAGGCACTTTTTTTTTATTTAACTAAGGCGTTTGTGTTGATCACAAAATATTGCTCCAGGAATTGGACCATTACAGAATACGGGGAGTAGCTCTTAATTGGTTCACCTATTACTTCAGTAACTGACAGAAAAAGGTCATTATTCAAAATGTTGAGAATGGCTCTGATGTGGGGTCTAAGTGGGGTACAGACAAGTGAGAGGTGCCCCAGGGCTCAGTGTTGGGGCCACTCATGTTCCTTATTTATATAAATGATATGCCTTCTAGTATTACGGGTATCTCTAAAATATTTCTGTTTGCCGATGACACTAGCTTGGTAGTAAAGGATGTTGTGTGCAACACTGGCCCGGTTTCAAATAGTGCAGTTCATGAACTGAGTTCATGGCTTGTAGAAAATAAACTAACGCTAAATCACAGTAAGACTCAGTTTTTACAGTTCCTAACACATAATTCAACAAAATGCAACGTTTTAATTTCACAGAATTGGCATATGATTAGTGAAACTAAACAGTTCAAATATCTAGGTGTTCCAATAGACAGTAAACTGTCGTGGAAAGACCACATTCAACATCTTGTTCAAAGACTTGATGCTGCCATTTTTACTATTCGAACGGTATCTGAAGTGAGTGATCATTCGACACGAAAATTGGTCTACTATGCTTACTGTCATTCCCTTATGTCGTATGGTATTATATTTTGGGGTAACTGTTATCATTCTAAAAGGATATTTTTGGCTCAGAAACGGTCGGTTCGGGCAATGTGTGGTGTAAGTTCACGAACCTCTTGTCGACCCCTGTTCACGAGTCTGGGTATTTTGACATTGGCCTCTCAATATACCTGTATATATTCCTTACTCTCATTTCTTGTTAACAATATCAGCTTATTACCAAAAATAAGCAGCATTCACTCGGTGAATACCCGTCAGGAATCAAACCTATGTTTGGCTCCGACTTCCTTAACTCTTGTGCAGAAAGGTGTGCAGCATTTCAATAAGCTACCGCTCGAATTCAAAAATCTTGGCAGTCATCCACGCGCTTTCAAATCGAAACTGAAGAGTTTGCTCATGGGTCATCCTTTATATTCTGACGAGGAGTTCCTTGAAAATTTAATCTGATTCTTGTTGTATTGTTGATTGCATTTACGTAAACTTATGGACTGACTTTTTTCAGGTTCATAAACCTTTTTATTTTAATCTGTTATTACTTTTATGTTGTAATTTCATGGACTGACACTTTCCATGATATTGGAGATTAGCTCCTCAATTTGGTCCTACGGAACTCGGAACTTTACGTGTAAATAAATAAATAAATAAATAAATAAATAAACAAATAAACAAATGGCACCAGGAAGCTACTGCATCGCTCTTGAAGGTGACCAAATGGGGGGGGGGGGGGGGGGGGGGGGTTGCTGTCTGAGCTGGTGCTGTAACTGGAGCGTGTTCGTCGACGTTAGAAGTTATTGTGGGAAGTGAGACTGACTTTAGTAAACAACTGGTGAGGTAAATTACGAGTGGGGGGACAGGATAATGAGAGTGGAAGACGAGACCGAGTAGTGAATACAAACGTCAAAAAGTTTGTTTTGTCTGGGTCAAGACAGTAAACATAAGTGATGCAATAAGTAAATGTATTAGTAACAGTGGGTGTCATAAAATCAACATAATTAGTGTTAACGAAAAAGAAGTGATTGTACGTGTTTCTCATTTGAATAAATTCCCTGATTACAATTTTACATCATGAAAGGACGGAAGCATGCCATTACAACTCAGTTTCATCTCAAGGTAACAAAAGTACAGGGTGACTTAGAAAGGACTTTACAAGTTTGGAACGATATAGAAATTTACTGACATAACTTACAAATTGGGTAGATGTGTCACTTTGCAGCAAACGACCTCAATTTTGATTCACGTAGTGCTTCAGTATCCCACTCCGCCACCAGGAGCGTCAGCGTAGTGCACAGTTAAAATGGCTACTTTCACTGGTGCGGGCGTGTTCACCGTGAGTTTTGGTTTCATGAACCGAACTCTGCGAAAACTTTTCGCCGTAAATTTCGCACCAAATACGCTAAAGAACCTCCAAGTAGGCCTACAATTTACTCTTGGCACAAGAACTTTGTTGGCATGGGTTGTTCACTGCGACATGATAAACCATCAGGTCACCCAAATGATGTTGATTATGTCGAATGGGTTTGGGAGAGTTCTGCCCATAGTCCACAAAAACTGGCATTCCACAAAAGACTGTTTGGCAAGTACTGCACAGACGTTTGTACTTGAGACCATACAGATCCGCGATTGGCAGGTAAGACTGCTCATTGGGGAACGCTATGCTGAAGTGTCGTACCGGATAGAAGATGACGAGACATTCCTGAACATAATCTTCAGCAGTGAGTCAACATCCCCACGTCATCGCTACCCCTGAGATGCCGTGTCCCATCGACGTGCGCCGACTATAACGCCACTTTCAAACTGACCCGCCGTTGTAGCAAAAGTAACCGAGCTAACAAATGCGCCAGACTGCTTACATAAGGGTTGCCGACCGCAGCGCCGTATTCTGTCTGTTTACGGATCTCTGTATTTGAATACGCGCGCCTATACCAGGTTCTTTGGCGCTTCAGTGTAAATATGAACTGCGGTGAGAGGTGATACTTATTTAGTTAACTTTATAGTACTATTGTTAATTTTGATAAACTATCAATACAGTACCCAGGTAATATTAGGCTACAACGTACAATATGACTGGGACGTAGCAGTCCCGTCAGATCCAGTGCACTGACTTCACAAGTTGAGGTTTGATGTTCTTTTATTGCTTTTCTTTGCTGTTTATAGAGGTTCCTGCTTTCAGGAGACTTTATGAGTAAAAACATACCCTTGCTGAGGACAGTATCACGTTTCATTATATAAAGAAACAACAGAAATAATGCGTGATCAGTGAAATAGTAGTTAACTTAGTAAGTTAATAAGTCTGGCTGTAGCTGCCTATTACAAAGTATGTCCTGCAGACGAAGAAATTGTTACTGTACTAGTAAATTTTCCGGATGATACTGATATACCATTTGAGTGTAGTGATGACACATAATGATAACAAACACAGAAGATCCTCAGGTGTGTGCTACTAACGCACAAAATATTGCATGACCTGCACTAAGTGTTAATGAAGAAGAGGCCGACAATGAGGATGTTCAAGCTGTATCTATTTCGGTATTTGCTAGTACTTCACAAAATGTTACAGAACCTGCAGTAAATGCAAATGAAGAGGAGGAGGAGAATGAAGAGAAAAATATGGAACATGTATCTGTCTCGGCTGCGAAGTAGAGTGAAAAAAATCATTCCAAAATCATACCCCTCTTCAGTCTGTACTCAGAAAGAGGCACAAAAATGATCAAACTTCTCCTCTTTCAAATCCGAAGAGAAAAAAGGCAGCATTTTCGGTAGGAAACGACATACGTTTTCAGAATACAGGACACCACTGGCCGATATTTCTCAATTCAAGAGGCAGATGTGAAGTTTGCTCATCTAAAAAGGTGGAATCCAGACCCCTTTCGAAGGATTTAGAGTGTAATATTTTTTGTGTTAATTAAAAAAACTGTTTTTATATCACCAGGGGAAATAACACTACGAATCCCTTGATGTACTTCGTCTGTATACTCCTCTCGAGATTTTATGCATTCTGATGAATTTCTATCACGTTTGAAATATAAAAATTTGCTATTCATTCAATAATTATTCATCAAGTAATAAGATTTTGAGCCATTATTCTATATTTTTTTTACAATAAGAGTAAATAATGGATTAATCATAACTCTTGAAAGGTGGCTACACTGAGTCACAGCGCCAGAGATTGCGCCAAAGAGTATTTTTCCGCCGCCTCCACAAGGCAGTAGCAGTTCAGAGGTTGCCGTGGGCAGTGTTTGTTGAGAGGATGTCGATAGCAGTACTAGTCGTGAGGAGGTCGTGTGCAGTTGTTCTGTTGGACGAGACAGCAGTTGCTGTTCGATTGGGGATGTTGTACTGATCACAGTGTATTTTTCGTCAATATATATGAAGGTAACAAAAAAAAATTATTTCAAATTTCCTAAATAACAATGCCTCTTGGTCACAGGTTCAGTCAACAAAGCATCTGGCTCGTGTTCATATATTAGACGTGTAACTCTGGTTTCGATGTGCAATTACAGTATTTCTGTTTTTTTTTTAATTACTTGATTGTAAATGGTGTTTAAAGTATCTTGTCGTATTGAGGAAGAACCGTGCCAGATACGTATACGTTGAATCACACTTCCACACACAGAACAGTTACACTTGTGCTTTGTTGTTTCGTAGCTTTTATAGTTGCTGGGCACTTAAGAAATCATTTGTGTTAACGGAAATTTCCTTTCATTCTTTATTGTTATTCTATGCAGTCAGATTGCGTGCTAATACTACTCAGGGCCAACCGATTACGAGACTTCGTAACCGGACATACAGCTACTAAAATTATTTACATTTTATTTAATTGAGCCCCCATGCACTCTGCATAGTGGCCCGTAAATAAAATTACCGATTGCCAGACAAATCGTCTGGCCGTGGTGTTCCCAATGCGGAGCTGAGGTGCATCACTGTTCCCTGATAAATTACGGTCCATATTCTCCAAAACCGAAGTGCTACAATAACGGTTAGGAAATGCATCGTGTAACACACAGCTGTACTTGTTGTTTATTTAAACTAACGATTTAAATGACTAATCGTTCTGAAATACTCTAGTTTCTTTTTACTTTATTTCCCTTGTGTGACTCGCATGCATATATTTTGTATCCCTGTCTGCATGCTACAGTTCTTTTTAGCCAATGCAAAAGTAGAGCGGGTTTCCGCTAAAGCCTTGTGGATTTTCACTGTGGCACCATCTGCGCTTTACCAGCTACCAGTTTACATCATTACTGCAAAACCTTTGTTGGCTCGTGTAAGGGGGGTTTTGGCTGCGTCCTTGTTTTTACGTTTGGTCGATGGCAGATGGCGCCGCTCTGAGAGATCCAAACAGCCACTAATGGGCGAACCGGCTGCGGGCACCTGCCCTATTAATAGGCAGAGAGGAGAGACTCAACAGCAGGGCCCCATCGAGACAAAGGACTGAGGCGTGCCGCAAAACTCTGCCGCCCAAAACAACAGTTAAATTCCCGTTCCATTACTTTTTGGCAGAACCATCGATATGGTGCCTGGTCGCTGGATTTCCCTATCCATTCCGCGTTACCACGTCGCCAAATAGCGATACTATCGCAACATTTCAAATACGCAAAAACTTCATGATGAACTGGGACCATTCCCATAAATTATGCAGTTCTTTTCACAAGCTGTATAAATTTCGGTCAGTGAAAGTCCACTTCTACCAAGCACGTTGTTATTGTGCCACTTATTAACTCCAGAAAGGAGACACTATAACTCCGGATAAGACCTATCCGATCGCTTAGCAGCTCTGCCAGCAAATCCTTCTCCCATGTCCTCGATGGAGTAACTGCGGAACTCCTGGGCAAAGCACTCTCTCATTATGAGTGTAGCAGAAGGAAGAGAGTAAATGTGAATTCCAAGCGCCTTAAATGGGACCTTACGGCAAAGGCAGAAAACTCCAACAGAAAAATCAATGTGGTCAGGAGATCTTAAGGCTGCAGACCCACCGCGTGATAATCCTCGCAGGAGGCTGTTGTCCTCTTATGAACGAAAAATAAATTAAAAAATCCAAAGGAAAGAGCCGGATGGGTGCTTACGTATCAGTTCTTGGAGCCAGCAGCGCAAGACAGAGGTCATTGTACAGTACGTCCCAGGTATTTCAATCCACTTCAAGGAAATCTACTTGTTCATGTCTCGTTGCTTATTCTCTTTCGTATTTCAGCTGGATTCATACAAAAAATTTTACGAACTCTTTTTCCATTGTAATGCTAACACCAGGCAAAAACTTAAGACAGAGTAACTAATTGAGCAGACCACGCACGACTTCTGAATGCATGCTAACCGCAGTAACAGACACACACATTTCGCACTCTTTTCCCATATGTATAATCTTTCACACGTGGCAGAACATTCACGGAAAAATTTATTAAGGTAATTACGTAATAAAGACAATCGTAATAACAGTAGCCTATATATTTTTTGTTGTTGTGGTCTTCAGTCCTGAGACTGGTTTGATGCAGCTCTCCATGTTACTCTACTCTGTGCAAGCTTCTTCATCTCCCAGTACCTACTGCAACCTACATCCTTCTGAATCTGGTTAGTGTATTCATCTCTTGGTCTCCCTCTACGATTTTTACCCTCCACGCTGCCCTCCAATACTAAACTGGTGATCCCTTGATGCCTCAGAACATGTCCTACAAACCGGTCCCTTCTTCTAGTCAAGTTGTGCCACGAACTTCTCTTCCCCCCAATTCTGTTCAATACCTACTCATTGGTTATGTGATCTACCCATCTAATCTTCAGCATTCTTCTGTAGTACCACATTTCGAAAGCTTCTATTCTCTTCATATCCAAACTATTTATCGCCCATGTTTCATTTCCATACATGGCTACACTCCATATAAATACTTTCAGAAACGACATCCTGACTCTTAAATCTATACTCGATGTTAACAATTTTTTTAATTTTATGAAGATAAAATATAGGGCGATTTAACAGTGAAAAATGATTGCGTTTTTAGCCCCGAATCATCTAGAGTTTTTCAGGATCAATAATTTCTGAACGAGGAAGTCTTTGACAAACTTAACTGTTTACTTAAAAAAAGAGTTCGAACTTTCAAATTAGGCATGTGGCAATTTCAATCATTTTTAACTTCGTAGAAACATTACGTATTATGGCTTGTTTATGTTACAACTTTTTGAGGATATCTTTTATTAAAAATGGTTAGGATAAAATGAACAGTGTGGTTATATTTAACAAGATGATCACTAGGAACTGTGTAATAAATTTCTACGTAAACCTGATAAAATTAAACTTTTCCGAACTATATAAATGTTTCCAATTACATGTTTAACAGAACGTATAAGAGAAAACTCTGGTACTAATCGAATAATCATTTCCTATTTTTTTCTTTTAGGGATGTCTGGAAAATACACTGCTTACATATTGTGCAAAAACAATAACAAATGGGATGCTCACATCAACTGCTGTCAATTTCAGATCAAGTTTTTACTCTGTCTGCCAAAATTTATTGCGTAATCCTGTTGTAAATACCTGTCGAAACGTGTACATGAAACCTGGCATCGAACACTAGATGTACGAAACTTAGCCTGATCCCTGCTGCTTTAAAACTAAGCGCGCGTGAACGACTTTTCGTTCTGTCAGTGGAAGTTAACGTGGCTGAAGTCTTGTACTGCGGTCCATGGCCGAAGAGAAAGAAAGGTAACGATTAGAAGCATTCGACATGTGGTGTTGAAAGTCAAGGAAGATTATTAAGTGCAAACCGAAGACTTCTTGCTATGAGTCAAGGAGAAAAAATGTCTAATGAACGTAATTGTACTAAAAGGCACAATGATCAGGCTTAGAGTATGACTCAAGTCGCTACTGAAAATAGCAGTTCGAAGAATGGTCACGCTCAGATATGAGAGACACGGCAAATAGTTGATGGCGGCAATTATGCTGGCCAATAAGAAGAATGGAGGACTGTATCAGACCAACCTCATCGTTGATGGCCAAAAAGCACGCAACAGTTCAGGAAAGCATAAATTTTGAAATGACAGCAAATGTTTGCGCTCTTCCTATAAAATCAGGACAGAAGAAAGGGCAAATAAGTAGTAAGTAGATGCGAAAAATCAATTCAGTAGGTCTTCCGTAGAACTGAGAGCACAACCGTCGAAACTACATCAGTTTTAACTAAACCAGAATGCCTGTCAAAGGTTTTGATATGTTACTCCAGTTATTCAGCCTCATAGTATGTATCAGAATGTCGTTCGTGATAGTACTTGAAGTGTTGAAGGCTTTTAGTTAGTACTTATATGAAACAAAATATTATCAATTTTTGAAAATTATACTTCGACTAAAGCCGAAGATGACAGTACGTTATCACTGTAGTATTGTTTCCAGAAATGCAATTCAATCTGCCAGACTCATAAAAATGGTTCAAATGTCTCTGAGCACTATGGGACTTAACATCTGTGGTCATCAGTCCCCTAGAACTTAGAACTACTTAAACCTAACTAACCTAAGGACATCACACACATCCATGCCCGAGGTAGGATTCGAACCTGCGACCGTAGCGGTCACGCGGTTCCAGACTGAAGCGCCAGAACCGCACGGCCACACCGGCCGGCGACTCATAAAATTGTATGCGTAAACATTTAGACCGACAATTTTGTGCCGTGGTACAGATGTAACTATCGCCCGAGAAACAACTGTCATCGACCGAACTTTTTGCAGCAGTTTTCATCCCGCGTCTTTACCAGCGTAGGCGTATCTCAAATACACTCGAGTTTGAGATTTTATCTGTTCAGGGCGTGCATTTGTGCTATCACCACCACCATCACCACCACCATCGACGCAGAACTCGCGGAAGTGGCGCAAAATAGTGAGTGGCACTATGCTGCGAACAGCCCCAAATGTGGGTCTCCCGGCCAATGACAAACGATCATTTCATATTTCATTTCATTTCACTTCATACCTCTGACTCAGCTGTCCGTGCTTCGTGGAGCGTTTCCTCATTCCTTGTAAGCGAGGTTCACGTTGATATTCAGATTCACCGGCTGCAATGTGGTGAATGTTTCCGCTTGGCCGGAATTCAGTGTTGACGTTGAATCTGTTCGTTTCTTCGCAATCTTTTCGGAGTTTTTCCCTTTCCATTCCGTTTGAGGCGTGCTGACAACAGTAGCTGAATGCCGTTTCGAGGAAGAGAGCCGTCGGTAACATCCATCTGATTCTCCACTGTTTTACACGTGGAGATTTAATAAGAGGAGTTGTCATGACGTCACAGACTTTAAGCCGACGTCCGCCTTGTCAGCCCCGACAAACATTAGCTTCTGGTGGAAACTATTTGATAAAAATACCTGCTTGCGTCATTAATGGACGTGCTAATCGTTCTGATTAAAATGTTAAGAAATCACATTTCATTCGTAAGTGGACTTATTAAGGCCCTATTTCTCTTATATACATGAAATTTGGTTGCGCCGATTACTTTTACTATAGTGGTTTTATTCCTGTCATTTAACTTCAGATATCCTGTCAAAACGACTCGAAAGCATGTCATTCTCAATGCAGAGAAGTCTTCAGAACTAAGAGTGCTTTCAGGTGTGCCGCAGGGGTGTGTCATAGGACTGTTGCTATTCACAACATACATAAATGACCTTGTGGATAACATCGTAAGTTCACTGATGCTGTTTGCGGATGATACTGTGGTATATCGAGAGGATGTAACAATGGAAAATTGTACTGAAATGCAGGAGGATCTGCAACTAATTGACGCATGGTGCAGGGAATGGCAATTGAATCTCAATGTAGGTAAGTGTAATGTGCTGCGAATACACAGAAAGAAAGATCCTTCCTCATTTAGCTACAATATAGCAGGTCAGCAACTGGAATCAGTTAATGGTTCAAATGGCTCTGAGCACTATGCGACTTAACTTCTGAGGTCATGAGTCGCCTAGAACTTAGAACAAATTAAACCTAACTAACCTAAGGACATCACACACATCCATGCCCCAGGCAGGATTCGAACCTGCGACCGCAGCGGTCACGCGGTTCCAGACTGAAGCGCCTTTAACCGCACGGCCACACCGGCCGCCCAGGAATCAGTTAATGCCATAAATTATCTGGGAGTAGGCATTAGGAGTGATTTAAAATGGAATGATCATATAAAGTTGATAGTCGGTAAAGCAGATGCCAGACTGAGATTCGTTGGAAGAATCCGAAGGAAATGCAATCCGAAAACAAAGGAAGTAGGTTACAGTACGCTTGTTCGCCCACTGCTTGAATACTTCTCAGCAGTGTGTGATCCGTACCAGATAGGGTTGATAGAAGAGATAGAGAAGATCCAACGGAGAGCAGAGCGCTTGGTTACAGGATCATTTAGAAATCGCGAAAGCATTACGGAGATGGTAAAACTCCAGTGGAAGACTTTGCAGGAGAGAGGCTCAGTAGCTAGGTACGGGCTTTTGTTGAAGTTTCGAGAACTTACCCTCACCGAGGAGTCAAGCAGTATGTTGCTCCCTCCTACTTATATCTCGCAAAGAGATTAGAGCCCACACATATGCATACCGACAATTCTCCTTTCCACGAACAATACGAGACTGGAATAGAAGGCAGAACCGATAGAGGTACTCAAGGTACCCTCCGCCACACACCGTCAGGTGGCTTGCGGAGTGTGGATGTAGATGTAGAAAGGCTCTCCGGGTGAACGCAATGAGAAGCAAAGACTGGAAACCGACGAAACATGTTGTTGTTGTTGTGGTCTTCAGTCCTGAGACTGGTTTGATGCAGCTCTCCATGCTACTCTATCCTGTGCAAGCTTCTTCATCTCCAAGTACCTACTGCAATCTACATCCTTCTGAATCTGCTTAGTGTATTGGTCTCCCTCTACGATTTTTACCCTCCACGCTGCCCTCCAATACTAAATTGGTGATCCCTTGATGCCTCAGAACACGTCCTGCCAACCGATCCCGTCTTCTGGTCAAGTTGTGCCACAAACTTCTCCCCAATCCTGTTCAATACTTCCTCATTAGTTATGTGATCTACCCATCTAATCTTCAGCATTCTTCTGTAGCACCACATTTCGAATGCTTCTATTCTCTTCTTGTCCAAACTATTTATCGTCCATGTTTCACTTCCATACATGGCTACACTCCGTACAAATACTTTCAGAAATGATTTCCTGACACTTAAATCTATACTCGATGTTAACAAATTTCTCTTCTTCAGAAACGATTTCCTTGCCATTGCCAGCCTACATTTTATATCCTCTCTACTTCGACCATCATCAGTTATTTTGCTCCCCAAATAGCAAAACTCATTTACTACTTTCAGCGTCTCATTTCCTAATCTAATTCCCTCAGCATCACCCGACTTAATTCGACTACATTCCATTATCCTTGTTTTGCTTTTGTTGATGTTCATCTTATATCCTCCTTTCAAGACACTGTCCATTCCATTCAACTGCTCTTCCAAGTCCTTTGCTGTCTCTGACAGAATTACAATGTCATCGGCGAACCTCAAAGTTTTTATTTCTTCTCCATGGATTTTAATACCCACTCCGAATTTTTCTTTTGTTTCCTTTACTGCTTGCTCAATATACAGATTGAACAACATCAGGGAGAGGCTACAACCCTGTCTTACTCCCTTCCCAACCACTGCTTCCCTTTCATGTCCCTCAACTCTTATAACTGCCATCTGTTTTCTGTACAAATTGTAAATAGCCTTTCGCTCCCTGTATGTTACCCCTGCCACCTTTAGAATTTGAAAGAGAGTATTCCAGTCAACATTGTCAAAATCTTTCTCTGGAAGTCAACAAATGCTAGAAATGTAGGTTTGCCTTTGCTTAATCTTTCTTCGAAGATAAGTCTTAAGGTCAGTATTGCCTCACGTGTTCCAGTGTTTCTACGGAATCCAAACTGATCTTCCCCGAGGTTGGCTTCTACTAGTTTTTCCATTCGTCTGTAAAGAATTCGTGTTAGTATTTTGCAGCTGTGACTTAATAAACTGATAGTTCGGTAATTTTCACATCTGTCAACACCTGCTTTCTTTGGGATTGGAATTATTATATTCTTCTTGAAGTCTGGGGTATTTCGCCTGTTTCATACATCTTGCTCACCAGATGGTAGAGTTTTGTCAGGACTGGCTCTCCCAAGGCCGTCAGTAGTTCCAATGGAATGTTGTCTACTCCGGGGGCCTTGTTTCGACTTAGGTCTTTCAGTGCTCTGTCAAATTCTTCACACAATATCGTATCTCCCATTTCATCTTCATCTACATCCTCTTCCATTTCCATAATATTGTCCTCAAGCACATCGCCCTTGTATAGACCCTCTATATACTCCTTCCACCTTTCTGCTTTCCCTTCTTTGCTTAGAACTGGGTTTCCATCTGAGCTCTTGATATTCAAACAAGTCATTCATACAAGTATATTCTCAGTGTTTGCGGTAAGAGGACACAGACGGAACGTCAGTTTCGTCAGTCCGTATTAAGGAGAATGCTGGCTTACGAAAGCAACTTTTTCACATCATATACTTTTCATCTTGGTTACTCGAAAAGCATAACAAGAAGAAAGGCACATTATCGAGGCCAAATGCATCGTGCTATCGGATCAAATACACACGTAATTCCCGATAACGGTTGAAAATGCCTTGCTGACATTGTGTTGTTGACAAAAGCATTGTAACATTTACTATTTAACTGTTGCGTGCACACGAAATAAAAAAGATCAAGAAAAATCGCAAACAGTAGTCTGCTAATGTTTCGGAACGTCTAACATCGTGGCACCGGCTTCAACGAGACGTACAGTGTAAGTCTGTAGTGCCATCTCCCCTTATTACATCTGTGTGGTTTGCATCACACGACGTAAGAGAGAACGTTAAATTTATCTCTGGTATTCAGCCGTGTGGCATGATCTTTGGCTCAGAAACACGCCGACAAAATGACTGGCTCGCTGCAGTGCTTATCCTCTCGACCTGGTTGACGCACTGAACAACACTAGTAAGAGAGATTCCGCTTCATACTTTTGAGTTCCTTCAAGTCAACTAAGTACGGGAAAGATATACCAATTGGTTTGTTTTAGAACATTTTTACGTATCATCCATTACCACCCTGACGTCCACCCCAAGGGTTAATATGGCTGTCTTACTCCCACAGTATTTTCATGCATGTAGTGAGTTACGTAGTACCTAATTCGCCTAAAATTGCCACAAGCGTTCTGTCTTATCTTACTCTCTCGCCGCATTTTCACTAACACCCCTATAAGGCTCAGGTGTTGCTTACCCACTCAGTTTCTTCCCAGATCTAGAGGTTTAGGAGGACAAGTGGTACATAAAAAAATACATACAACTATTTTTCTAAATATTTTCGCATATGCGGATGATATGAATGGAGAGACATTGTCGTTACAAAATGATTCTGCGATTCGCCAACTGTAAAATACTTCATATTCTCCTGTCCTATGGCGTAATAATAGACTGATTTTTCTTCTTCACTCCTCTGTGCAATTACAGTTACATTTCGCTCCTGGCACTGGATCTCGGCGTCGAATGCGGTTACGGGGTGCGCCATGGTAAGACGTAGGATCCCGCCACTTGTCAATCATTCATGTTCTTTGTTCTCCCTGGAATCTCACCGACTGTCTTTCGTTGTGGAACTGCGCTTTTGGGAGAGAGCGTTCTCTAATCCTCCGAGTCTCCTGTTACTTGCCTACTGAATTTCCCGTAACGAAATTCTGAATGCGTCTCCGCATTCGCCAAAATAGTTCATAAACAACCACACCAAACCTCTCAAACACGAGATTCACTCCAGAAGGAAGGTCCAACCTTTTTTTTTTTTTTCCTTATTCAAAATCCGACTTATGTTCTATATCTTTGCTACTCACGGAGGTCATAGAAACATTCTTCCCGCTCGTATTCAAATTCAGTTCAACCTGTTTCCGCAAGTCGTGCTGTCGTAGCGCTCCCTTAAGGTGGCTGCTGGACTTCATGTTCGTCTGCAGCAACATGCTGTTACAGTGTCTCCAGGTCGTGAGAACGAGACAGTGACTAACAGAAGATAGAAGGTGTATGGGGATGATGCTGTTGATTGCAGAACAGACAATCGTTCGGCAAGCAGATTATTATCTGGCGAAAGCGTGGCAGACCGAGCACTTCACAGATTGCTTTTTCGCAATCTGATTTCGGCTAGCAAACAGTGCACGAACTGGCAATCCGAGTGAGAATAGGAGAAGGGAGTGAGTGCAGAGAACTGAAGCAGCTGAAGTTGAAACAGGTTTGCGTCAAGTGGGTACCGAGACTTAACTGACTCCCACAAAGAAATATGGAACAGAGAGTGCACCGAACTTTCGGAACAGTACTAGAATTCTGGACATGACTTCCTTCCATGAATTTTGACGGAAGATGAAACCTAGTTGCATCACTTTGAACTGGAGAAGAAAACGTAATTGAGGAATAGCGTCATCTATACCGAAGAAGAAGAAGAAGAAATTCAAAAATGCGCCTTCACCAGGAGAAGTCATGAGCACTGAGTTTTTTCATTCAGAAGGATTGTTGCTTGTAGGCATCATGCCACACAGCACAACCCTTACAAAACGTCATGCCAGAATGTGTCGCGTCCTCTAACGTCGGTAAAAACACCATGTTCTGCTGTTGGTTGAAAATATGTGGCCACATGTCAATGAGGTTACCACCGTGACCACAGCTATAGTAAAACATGAATCATTTTACACTGCCTGGTAACTGGATTCTGTTGTGGGATAACACTCGTAGAAAAAATATCAAAGCCTCATGCAACTTCCGCTATGTATAAACATAATAATGCGTGCAATAAAATTAAGAGGTATAAAATGCACTTCCGTAATGTAAGTAAGAGATGCAAGAAGACGGTAATCTCTAAAGTTGGTAGACTACGTACACGCCGAAACTTTTCCTCTCGAGAACGCTTGACGGAGCCGTTTCTTTCCGCTGGCGTTCTGTGTGAACGGCCACATTTGATATGCACTGCGGAACGCCTTGATGTTTCGTTCCGCGGATCGACCCTGAAATAAGAGACGCGCCCGCCTCCCCCCCCCCCCCCCCCCCCGCGCACACACACACACACACACACACACTCACACACACACACACACACACACTCAAAACTCATGGAGACGGAAGAGACTTGAAGCTCGACGCGAGAAGACAGCAGTAACTGGCCTATAGTTCGCCAAGTGAACTGCGTTCTGATTATTCACTGCGCCCATTCAGCGCCACAGCTGAAGTCCCTCCAGACACAGATAATTGCGTTATAACTTAACCGTTCTATGGTTAAAACTCATTTTACATACATTTGGAAAATTACAGGGCAAAAACCGTCATGACCAACAATGCTATTTCACTAACAAATTTTTTTTTATTTTTTTTATTATTATTTTTTTTTTTTTTTTGATTGACCGATTTAGACACTCAATGAGGTGACGAAAAAGTTTATCACGGGATGTTTAACGGTGTGTTTAATATGCACCAGCCATGATATCAACATGACCAGCAGTGGCATCTTTTATAAAATAGACAATCGCCTGAAGCAGATCACAGGCATACATAATGTTTTTGCGCCTTTTTTCATTTCTTTTCGATGGTAATGTACCTCTCTTATTCACACGGCACGGGACTTCATAATTCGTATCAATCACACATGTGCCTATATTGATACGACGACATCATAGCCTAAACAAATATTGAACTACAAAGCACCACTACAAACACGTACTGACATACATCCGTCGTGGGGTCAAGCTTTGTTTAAGCATTATTAATCTCGTAGTTAATAACGATTCAAGTACGACGGTATTTTACATACAAGAAAGTTAAACCGACGAGCGAATAGACGTTTTCGCCTCAAATCGTATGACAAATCAGTATCTAAACACAGGTCATACTAATGACGGCGGAAAACGGAGGGTTGTAAATCAGTATCTAAACACAGGTCATACTAATGACGGCGGAAAACGGAGGGTTGTATGGCATTGTTTTTCAAGTTCTATTACATTTTCCGAGACACATACGCCGCCGTCTTAAAAGTTCCGAGACATTTTATTCCTGGCATATAAGTGATGCCAACGCAGTAACTAAGGTGGTAGCTTAAAGCAACTATTGCAAACAGATGCGCATTGGATCGATCAGTTGCAAGCAGGCAATGTTAAGTAGTTGACGTGCAGCCGTACTGTGTGACGTCGTCGCGTGTCAAATCACAATGGAGCAGTATGTATAAATCAAGTCTTCAAGACCTCCTTCAGACTGTTTTGGAGAAAAGTGCTGCACACTTTGAAACTCAAACAAAAAGAGCGACACACAGATGACTGGCACGACTTAAGTGAACTGCAAAACGTGGACAGTTATTTTCTGGAAAAACAATCATCATGGGTGTCGAGCCTTTGTGATATGAATGCGAACCTCCCACAACAAGACTAGGAGCAGAAATTCACATCAAGGGTCGACGCTTTGCCGACATAACTGACTCTGAAGCAAATACAATGCGGAAGTTTAACGATACCCGAAAAAGGATCTTTTATGGCAGTTTCACAGGGTTGAACAAACGTTGTGTGGGTTGCACTCAACTGTTGAGAGAGCATGTACAGCACATGAAGCATTAAATCCACAACCTTAACAATTCTCTATTTTCCATCAATCCAGTTCCAAAACTTTTTCGACTGATGAGGTGTGTCGCACTATAAAAGAAGTAGATACAAACATAATTAGCAACCAGAGCAGTAATATTTCAAAAGAATGGTTATGTCTAAGTGAAGACAATTATTCACTTAAAACTTTTTGGAACGGATTAGGCTTACGTAAAACAGATACATTGTGGCCGCTGTAACGACAGACCATCCCACTTGATCGCTGTCGGCCATTTAACATCTAGCCAATGGTCCCTAATACACTACTGGCCATTAATATTACTACACCACGAAGATGGCGTGCTACAGACGCGAAATTTAACCGACAGGAAGAAGATTCTGTGATAAGCAAATCATTGGCTTTTCAGAGCATTCACACAAGGCTGGCGCCGGTGGCGACACCTACAACGTGCTGACATGAGGAAAGTTTACAACCGATTTCTCATACACAAACAGCAGTTGAACGGCGTTGCCTGGTGAAACGTTGTTGTGATGCCTCGTGTAAGGAGGAGAAATGCGTACCATCACGTTTCCTACTTTGATAAAGGTCGGATTGTAGCCTATCGCGATTGCGGTTTAACGTGTCGCGACATTGCTGCTCGCGTTGGTCGAGATCCAACGACTGTTAGGAGCATATGGACTCGGTGGGTTCAGGAGGGTAATACGGAACGCCGTGCTGGATCCCAACGGCCTCTTATCACTAGCAATCGAGATGAAAGGCATCTTATCCGCATGGCTGTAACGGATCGTGCAGCCACGTCTCGATCCCTGAGTCAACAGATAGGGACGTTTGCAAAACAACCATCTGCACGCACAGTTCGACGACTTTTGCAGCAGCATGGACTATCAGCTCAGAGACCATGGGTGCGGTTACCGTTGACGCTGCATCTCAGACAGGAGCGCCTGCGATGGTGTACTCAACGACGAACCTGGGTGCACGAATGGCAAAGCGTCATTTTTTAGGATGAATCCATGTTCTGTTTACACCATCATGACGGTCGTATCCATGTTTGTCGACATCGCGGTGAACGCACATTGGAAGCGTGTATTCGTCATCGCCATACTGGCGTATAACCGGCCGGAGTGGCCGTGCGGTTCTAGGCGCTACAGTCCGGAACCGCGAGACCGCTACGGTCGCAGGTTAGAATCCTGCCTCGGGCATGGATGTGTGTGATGTCCTTAGGTTAGTTAGGTTTAAGTAGTTCTAAGTTCTAGGGGACTGATGACCTGATAAGTTGAGTCCCATAGTGCTCAGAGCCATTTGAACCATACTGGCGTATAACCCGGAGTGATGGTATGGGGTGCCCCTGGTTACACGTCTCGGTCACCTCTTGTTCGTATTGTCGGCACATTGAAGAGTGGACGTTACACTTAAGATAAGTTACGACCCGTGGCTCTACCCTTCATTCGATGCCTGCGTAAGCCTACATTTCAGCAGGATAATGCACGACCGCATGTTGCAGGTCCTGTACGGGCCTTTCTGGATACAGAAAATGTTCCACTGCTGCTCTGGCCAGCACATTCTCCAGACCTCTCACCAATTGAAAAACGTCTGGTGAATGGTGGCTGAGCAACTGGCTCGTCAGCCGGCCGAAGTGGCCGAGCGGTTCTAGGCGCTACAGTCTGGAACCGCGCACCCGCTACGGTCGCAGGTTCGAATCCTGCTCCGGGCATGGATGTGAGTGATGTCCTTAGGTTAGTTAGGTTTAAGTAGTTCTAAGTTCTAGGGGACTGATGACCTCAGCAGTTAAGTCCCATAGTACTCAGAGCCATTTTTTTGAACTGGCTCGTCACAATACGCCAGTCACTACTCTTGAACTGTGGTATCGTGTTGAAGCTGCATGGGCAGCTGTACCTGTACACGCCATCCAAGCTCTGTTTCACCTAATGCCCAGGCTTATCAAGGCCGCTATTACGGCCAGAGGTGGTTATTCTGGGTACTGATTTCTCAGTATCTATGCACCGAAATTGCGTGAAAATGTAATCACATGTCAGTTATGTCAGTTCTAGTATAATATATTTGTTCAATGAATACTCGTTTATCATCTGTATTTCTTCTTGGTGTAGCAATTTTAATGGCCAGTTCTGTACTTCTCTCGACGTTGCGAAAATTTCTTGCCCTTGAAAGCACCAGAGAGCTGTGATGTAGGCGTCCCAAGGCTCAAAACTGCCCATCGACTTGTCAGTGGTCGTCACACATTTTTGCTCAAAGGTCAGTACTGGCAATGTGGGGTGGTACCTCAGACCGCATATTTAGCGACATTACTATTAATTGGTAACCTACATAAATTAATGTTAAGAGTCCCCAGTTGAAACTAGAAACATTACAAGACGCTGGTTCAACCACAGGTGACATACGAAAGTGAAACTCTCTTCAAATTCACCCAGAAAAACAGACTCGACAAAATCCTAGAAGTAGAGAGAAGAGTAGAGAGAACGTGCGCAAATAAGAAATATCAAAGAGATGGACAATGACGCATTGTACGAAATGAAGTGGTGAACAGCGAAATACAGCCAATTACAGACACTATACGAAGAAGAAGAGAGAAAAAAGTAGTTCTCTCTTACTTGGTCATATTATGTGGTCAGCAGAAACAAGATTATCAAGAAAAGTTGTAGTGGGAACTTTGGAAAATGAAGCAACAAGTAGGATGGATAAAAGAAATCGGGAGGATATGAAACAGCTAGAATTAACTCTGGGCGATTTGCCGTAGAAAGCCGTCGTCATTCGAAACACTTCGTGTCGACTGCTCTCTATTTCACACTGCTACGAACGTCAGCGATCGCAAAATTGTGAGACTAATTGCATCAAGAATTGTTGTTGCCTACGTGAACTGATGGTTACTGGTTAAAAACAGTAACTGTACAATTGTACTTACTCCAATCAGCAAGAACATTATGACCACCTCTGGCACGGATAACAGTGGCGACGCGTGGCGGTTGTTGATAAATGCCATTGCTGTCGGGAAACATGATCATGAAGGGGTGTACGTGGTCTGCAACTAGTGTACGATACTCCTTGGCCTTCATAGTGCTTGCACGAGCTACACTGTACCCGTGGATGCCCACGTAGACCCCCAGAGCATAATGGAGCCAGCTACAGCTCGTCTCCGTCCCGCCGTACAGCGGTCAAGGGGCTCTTGCCATGGAAGACGACAATTTCGCGCCGTAACATCGGCCTGATGAAGAAGGAATCGGGATTCCGCCACTGCGCCAGTGTCCAGTGCCAATGGTCACGTGCCCATTTCAGTCGTAGTTGTAGATGTCGTGGTGTTAACATTGCCACATGCCTAGGTCGTCGGTTGCGGAAGCCTATCGTGAAACCTTCCCTTCTCCTCTATGTCTCTTTTGTTAACGATAACCTTCCCTTTTTCAATAACCTATGTAACCTTCCCTTAGGATTTCTATCTCTTGCTTAATAATAGCAAATGAAATCTTCCCTTTGGAATTTATTCTCATTCTCAATCTTCGCATATAAATTTAATTGCTGATTATTAAAATTGATTTTCTGATTATTTCGACGAAACATGGAATGTGTCGTCGTCGTGTGGCCCTCAGTCGTTATCTGCAATAACCCAAAACTGTTCCTTACCTTTTTTACTGTTACTGGATCGCCATCTGACTGCTACATCGAACTGCGACATGAATATACTTACTCTGTTTTACTACACTCTATTAGCTGCTGGTGGGCTGTCATTGTAAGTGGCTGTATTTATCACCAAAGCTGACGTTTTTCTTTAATAGCAAAGCTGACGTTATTCTTTAATTAATTTGACTAAAATTACGTAATTCATAGTTACACTTTTTCTTGACAACAATAACATTTTTGCAAAGTTTTATGTTGATGGTTTTTGGGATGGATTATAATCAGTAATGCAACATTGCTGGCAAAAATTAATTATATTCTGAAAACGCTTCAAATATTTACTGTTGGTAATGAAATGATTTTACAAACGTTCAAATTGGACTTACTTTTTACAATAATCTTACAACTAGCATTGCGCAGACATACCTTCAGCAGTCTTGAGTTTCGCAAAGAAAATAATTCAATAATATTAGTTCCTCTTATGATAATAGTTAGTTGTTGTCTCTGTACATCCGTTTATAATCTCTTGTAAATCATAACTGGTGGCTGGCAGGCACACCGCTCCTCTCAACCTCTCGCTTCAGACCTGCTACCAACTCGCTTCACATCTGGCTTACTACTGACTTCCTACGAATGCTAAACTGCACTTTCTCCTGGCAACAATGCTTTCTGGTGCAGACAATCCCTACTACCATTGCAAAATGTATCAATGCGCGGTCTTTCCCGCTCTTTTCTTAAAATGTATCCATACGCGGTCTCTCCCGCCCTTTTTAAAATTATATCAATTTGCGGTCTCTCTTGCCAACAATACTTTGGTGCAGACATTCCCTGCTACCACAATTATTTCCAACATGACAAATATTAATTATTCCTACTTAACCCTATTAATGAAATATAATCATCTTTCATAAATTGTGATTTGACAATTGACAATAGAAATATACACGTCTTACAATCGTTAGGAGTGTTAGTTGCACTGTGTGTTCAGACATACTTGTACTCCGCCTAGCATTAACGTCTGATGTTAGTGCCGTCACGTTCGCCACCTGTCGTGTTTTACCAGTCTGTGCGGCCAACGACGTCAAATATCTGTAACGAGGGGTAACCGCCCAACCCCACGACGTCGGGACGTGCTTACACCTTGGTTTCGTCACGTGTTGAAGACACTCACCACAGCCTCCTCGAGCTCCCGACAAGTCGTGCAGTTTCCGAAATGCTCGTGCAGAGCCTCCGGGCCATCACAGTCTGCCCTCGGTCCAATTCAGATAAATCGCGCGCCTTCCCCATTCTACACACGGACAGCACGCTCACTGATACTACACGCATGGTGGGTGTGTTGACTTGCTGTCATTCCACGCCAGGTGACGATGCTGTCGTCTGAACGGGTTTATATCGATAGCATGTCGATGGTCATAATGTCCTGGCTGATCACTGCATATGTAAGTGCATTAGGCAACACGAGGCACGATCACAAATGCCTACTAAATGTTTTGAGAGTCATTTACGTCTACTGGTTGCTTTAGATTACAACAGCCTTAATTTAATTCCATATTCCTTGCTGGCAATGTGTACCATATTTGAAGATAACCGTCTCTAAGGCGCATACACGATTCTTTGTTACTTTCGCGTCAAAATTTGTGTCATAGCAGCTGATTGGTGAGAGCTGCACATGCCCGCCGTTTGTCAGTACTGGAAGACAAACAACAAATGTTCTCCCATTTTTACGTGTACTTGGCTCACAAAACAGTTCACCGCCATCAACTGAAATTAAGAGCATTTCGGAATATGACTAAGTATTTTTATTTGTTACTGATCACGAAAACGACACTCTTAAGAAGCTCTTACCGTTAGCTGACTTTTTTGGAGTCTGCTTGCTAGATCCGGGTTTCCCAACCTGGAGCTAATTACTCCCCCCGTCCCTGAAGGAGAAAAATTAAATTTTCTGAATTGTAAGAACAATCGAGTACAATTGCCCTTCCGTCACGAAAATAAATTATTTTTAAGACATCCTTAGTATTATTGCCATTTCGCAAGAGCGTAATACTGATTCCATAAGCTACAATTTTTTTTTTAATACTACCATATACGCGTCACACAGTGCGGTGGAGGCGGTTACAGCTTGCGACGAATGCATGAACATAATCTTCCTCACATATTCCACCTGCTAAACTCATACTTTGTACTTCATAGCTTGCATTTGTTGTTGTTGTCTTCAGTCTCAAAACTGGTTTGCTGCAGCTCTCTACGCTGCTGTATCCTCTGCAAGCCTCTTCGTCTCCGAGTCACTACTGCAACCTACATCCTCCTGAATCTGCTTAGTGTATTTATCTCGTGATCTCCCTCTACGATTTTTACCCTCCACGCTGCCCTCCAATACTAAATTGGTGATCCCTCGATGTCTCAGAACATGTCCTACCAACCGATCCCATCTTCTAGTCAAGTTGTGCCACAAACTTCTCTTCTCCCCAATCCTATTCAGTACCTCCTTATTTGTTACGTGATCTACCCACCTTATCTTCAGCATTCTTCTGTAGCACCACATTTCGAAAGCTTCTATTCTCTTCTTGTCCAAACTATTTATCGTCAATCTTTCACTTCCATACATGGCTACACTCCATACAAATACTTTCAGAAACGACTTCCTGGCACTTAAATCCATACTCGATGTTAACAAATTCCTCTTCTTCAGAAACGCTTTCCTTGCCATTGCCAGTCTACATTTTATATCCTCTCTACTTCGACCATCATCAGTTATTTTGCTCCCCAAATAGCAAAACTCCTTTACTACTTTAAGTGTCTCGTTTCCTAATCTAATTCCCTCAGCATAACCCGATTTAATTTGACTACATTCCATTATCCTCGTTTTGCTTTTGTTGATGTTCATCTTATATCCTCCTTTCAAGACACTGTCCTTTCCGTTCAGCTGCTCTTCCAGGTCCTTCGCGTACTCTGGCAGAATTACAATGTCTTCGGCGAACCTTAAAGTTTTTATTTCTTCTCCATGGATTTTAATTCCTTTTTTTTTTGTTTGCTTTTCTGCTTGCACAGTATACAGATTGAATAACATAGGGGATTGGCTACAACTCTGTCTGACTCCCTTCTCAACCACTGCTTCCCTTTCGTGCCCCTCGACTCTTATGACTGCTATCTGATTTGTGTGCAAACTGTAAATAGCCTTTCGCTCTCTGCCACCTTCAGAGTTTAAAACAGAATATGCTAGTCAACATTGTCAAAAGCTTTCTCCAAGTCCACAAATGCTATAAACGCAGGTTTTCCTTTCCTTAACCTATCTTCTAAGATAAATTGTGGGGTCAGTATTTGTCACGTGTTCCCACATTTCTCCTTAATACAAACTGATGTTCCCCGAGATCAGCTTCTACCAGTTTCTCCATTCTTCTGCAAAGGATTCACTTTAGTATTTTGCAACCGTGACTTATTAAACTGGTAGTTCGGTCATTTTCACACCTGTCAGTACCTGCTTTCTTTGAAATTGGAATTATTGTATTCTTCTTGAAGTCTGAGGGTATTTTGCCTGTCTCGTACATCTGGCTCATCAGATGGAAGAGTTTTGTCATGGCTGACTCTCCCAAGGCTATCGGTAGCTCTAGCAGAATGTTGTCTACTCCTGGGGCTTTGTTTTGACTTAGGTTTTTCAGTGCTTTGTCAAATTCTTCACGCAGTATCCTGTCTCCTTTCTCATCTTCATCTACGTCCTCTTCCATTTCCATGCTACTGTCCTCAAATACATCTCTCTTATATGGTCCCTCTATATACTCCTTTCGGTTTTCCCTTCTCTAATTAGGACTGGTGCATTTAGTATATTAGAATTGAGACACATACATCACATATGCTTCAATATCTCATGAAAAATTACCGCAATAGACCAGAAACTGCTTTATTATCCATTTCACAGCAATAAATGAAATAATCTACAGTTCAACTCGACAGTAACAATACAATGTGTACAGTAGTGGGACAAAGGGGGTGCAGCCCCCCTCTGCGTATTTGGCAAATTTGTTCAAGATGGCGGATTCAAGATGGCGGCCATAGATGTGGCAACTTCAGTGATGTCATGGCAGGAAGTTCAAATTTTGGCGCGAAGATAGGTCAATTGGGCTACCTCCACTTATCTAACCTAACCTAACCCAACCCCACTCTCCTTCCCTCCACTCCCCCATCTGGAAATTGGCGGGAAAAGGACTCAGTCTGTGCTGGGCTGCCAGATAGGAATGACGTAAGTCTTTCTTTATTTTCTATACATTGTTTTAACCAGTTTGAATTGTCATAGGCGTTAGCTCCATCCAGTGTGTTCACCCTGAGGTCTGCAGTCCAACTGACCTAGTTCACAACACCACCAGATGGCGCTGTCAGCCCTTCCCACCCCCCCCCCCCCCCTACTGTAGCGTAACCCAAGATGGCGGTCTGGGGAAAAATGCCCTGATATTCGCTCAGTCTGTGTCTAACTGCTGGACAGGGAGGACAGACGTAATTGTTTACTGTGTGTACTGTGTGTTCAATGGATGAGATGTCTGTGCTGGAGGAGCAGTTTACCGGGTAAATCAGTTGTAATAATGCAGCTAAGGGCTGTGTCGGCAGCCACCAGCACGATGTTAGGAAAGAAATGGTATTTGTTGAATGTATGAAGAAGACAAATACGCTTCATCAAATAATGAAGATACAGCAAGGTGTGGCTAAGTTACTCTTCGCAGCTCATGCTGACAGATGCGTGTGCTGTAACTGTAGATCATTCGGTAAAATTCCAGTCAGTCTATGTAAGCGCAAGAGGCAAGCCTTTCACCCCAGGGTTTTCGCCTCCGTTGGAGCAGAGGCCATGAGCCGGGCTCACGGCACCGCCACGGATCCCCATCGGATCGTCACATTGTGTACAGTGATTCGTCACTCCACACAACGTTTTTCCACTGTTCAATCGTCCAATGTTTACGCTCCTTAAACCAAGCGAAGCGTCGTTCGGCATTGACCGGTATGATGTGTAGCTTATGTGCGGCCGCTCGACCATGAAGTCAAAATTTCCTCACCTCCCGCCCAACTGTCATAGTCCTTGCAGTGGATCTTGGTGCAGTTTGGAATTGATTGTCTGGATAGATGTCTGCATATTACACATTACGACCCTCTTCAACTGTCGGTGACTTCTGTCAGTCAACAGACGAGGTAGGCCTGTACTCTTTTGTGCTGTACGTGTCCCTTCACATTTCCACTTCGCTGTCACATCGGAAACAGCGGACCCAGGAATGATGTATGAAGAAGACGAATACACTTCATCAAATAATGAGGATACAGCAAGATGGGGCTAAGTTACTCTTCGCAACTCATGCTGACAAATGCGTGTGCTGTAGCTGTAGATCATTCGATAAAAGTCCAGTCAGCCATCCTAAGCGCAAGAGGCAAGCCGTTCACCCCAGGGTCCTCGCGTCCGCTGGAGTAGAGGCCCTCCGCCGGGTTCACAGCACCGCCACGCGGTAGCCGCAGGGGCCACAGCGCGCCAAGTACTCCCTGTTGCGTTGGAAATACCCGCAGCCATCCTCCTTCCCACCCCTAGAGCACGGATACCCTTTGTTGTTGAACACGAACTGCTTAGAGAGTTATTAAATCTTAATTACTTAATAATGTGCGGAGTACGGTGACATACGTAACTTGAAGATGTCTGTTGGGAGTGACTTAGTGTTTCCTTGTAATGGGAATGAAATATGGGCTACAGTTCCTCAGGATAGAATACCTGGTAGGCGGAGCAAAAAGGATGAAATGAAAGAAGACCTGGGCCCTCTAAGTTAGTCGATCAGGAACTGTCATAATGAAGAAACTTGTTCCATGTTGTTCTTTCGTGTACCCCTTATTGACAAGTGAGCATTTGGAACAATAGGGAAGTTCGAATCATTTACGAAGACTGGTTGGATACAGATATGCATGAAATGAGTTCTTGGTGTTGTGATCCTGACTATACTTCACAAGTCAAGAAATGAAAATATCAGTCCCCTTTGGAGTGTTGAAAATGGCCGACCACTTATCAATGAAATTATGTCTCGCAACAGCTTCCATGATTTTCTTAGAGTGCTGCGGATTGACAGTGCAGCAGCCCGACATGGACGTAGGTCAAATGACAAATTGGAATCGATCAGGTAAGTTTTTGACATGTGGGAAATTATCCTTCGGGATGCCTGCATTCCAGGATGATACATGCATGACAATGGATGAACAGTTGGTCACATTTCGAGGTCGCTGTCCATATCGACAGTACATCCCATTAGTACCTGGTAGATTCGGAATGGAATTCTAGGCAATCTGTGACAGTGCACCAAACTACAGCTAGAAGATGAAAGGGTATTTGGGAAAGGACGAAGAAATCTGAACCGTGCGACTTGGAGCTTGGAGAGAATTTCGTGAAAACCCTGATGAATGAACTTTATGAGTCAGGATGTAATATCTCTTATGATAATGTTTTTACATTACCTCCCGATTTAGCTCATTATTTGTTCTCAAAAGAATTGACACCAGTCGGTACTATCCGAAAAAACAAAGTGAACTGCCTGCCAAATTTATTACACCTAAAGGACCCGAAGTATACTCTATAGTATTTCGTTTTAAGCCAAATGTGATGATAGCCACTTACGTTCCTAAGAAGAAGTAGTTTCCGTCTTTATCTCTCTTCATGATGGTGTCATTATCACAAGTAAAGAAGCCAGATGTTATAACGATGCACAATACCAGGAAGAGCGGCGTTGACACCATGGACCAGAAGATGTGATGCTACAGTGTGAAGAGGGAAACAAGGCGCTGGCCACTGGCGGTTTTCTTCAACATGATCGATGTTAAGTGTAATAAATGCATACATAATTCGGATGATGCTTGGCAACCAATAAAAAATTGAGACGTCGGACTTGCATCAGTTTGGGAAAGCAACTGGCAAGGGTAAGAAAGTCAATGATTCCATTAGTAGCACCAGAAGCAGGAAGGGCAGTGAAACCACCAGCTACGGGAAGAAGATGATGTGTATATCCTGTAGAGAAGAAAGAGAAATTCAAATTACGATTTATAAGTAGACCAAAACTGTATGCTTGGAACATTCTGCTATTGTCTGTAGACACTGCGAAAATTTGCAATAAGAATAAAAGCCACCAGTAAACGTAGAAAAATTGCGTCTTTTAATGTAAACTTTAAACAAATAGAATTATTTTGGAAGTATTGATACCTCAAAAGTCATTCACTTCAGAAGTACTCAAAATATTGTCAATTTATGTCAGTTTGAAGAATACGTGACTGAGAGGCTCCACTGGTAGGCAATACTATACAGATTTTCTGGTACACGAAGGGTCAAGGTACCACACACAAAATTTCTGCACTTATACCCTTTACAACCTATATAATGGCTACTACACTGCTGTAGGACCCATAAAAAAACTGAACTCCGCACGAACAGGCCACGAAGGTGCAACGGTAAATCGGCCGCCGTGTGTTTCTCACAGCCTCAGGCGTCACTGGATGCGGATATGGAAGGGCACTTCTAAATCAGGTAGTTACTCAAGTGGTCTCACAAGGCTGAGTACACCCGCCTTGTCAACAGCGCGCGGCACACCGGATGGCCACCCATCCACGTGGTACCGAAGCCCGACAGGGCTTAACTTCAGTGATCTGGCGGGAACCGGTGTTAGCACTGCGGCAAGGCCGTTGGCTGTAGGGTATATAGATTATTATTATTATTATTATTATTATTATTATTATTATTATTATTATTATTATTATTATTATTATTATTCTCAAAGTGATTCAGTTCCTGAGAAGGAGTTGTAGGTATCACTCACGATGCACTGGGAACTGCTTCATCATCCTGTGAAAGAGGTTGTCTGAAATAACCAGTATCAATTGTATAATTGACTCAACAAAATGCCTTCAAAACATAAATGTCATCTGTCTTTCGTTATTTTGTAAATACACTACTTGCCATTAAAACTGATACACCACGAAGATGACGTGCTACAGACACAAAATTTAACCGACAGGAAGAAGATACTGTGAGACGCAAATGATTAGCTTTTCAGAGCATTCACACAAGGTTGGCGCCGGTGGCTACATCTACAACCTGCTGACATGAGGAAATTTCCAGCCGATTTCTCATACACAAGCAGCAGTTGACCGGCGTTGCCTGGTGAAACATTGTGATGCGTCGTGTATGGAGGCGAAATTCGTACCATCACGATTCCGATTTTGATAAAGGTCGGATTGTAGCCTATCGCGATTGCGATTTATCGTATCGCGACACTGCTGCTCGCGTTGGTCGAGATCCAATGACTGTTAAAAGAATATGGAATCGATGGGTTCAGGAGGGTAATACGGAACGCCGTGCTGGATCCCAACGGCCTCGTATCACTAGCAGTCGAGATGACAGGCACCTTACCCGCATGGCTGTAACGGATCGTGCAGACATGTCTCGATCCCTGAGTCAACAGATGGGGACGTTTGCAAAACAACAGCCATCTGCACGAACAGTTCGCCGACGTTTGCAGCAGCATGGACTATCAGCTCGGAGACCATGGCTGCGTTTACGCTTGACGCTGCATCACAGACAGCTACTCACTGACGAACCTGGGTGCACGAATAGCAAAACGTCATTTTTTCGGATGAATCCAGGTTCGGTTCACAGCATCATGACGGTCGCATCCGTGTTTGGCGACATCGCTGTGAACGCACATTGGAAGTGTGTATTCGTCATCGCCATACTGGCGTATCACCTGGCGTGATGGTATGGGGTGCCATTGGTTACACGTCTCGGTCACCTCTTGTTCGCATTGAGGGCACTCTGAACAGTGGACGTTACATTTCAGATGTGTTACGACCCGTGGCTCTGCCCCTCATTCGATCCCTGTGAAAGCCTACATTTCAGCAGTATAATGCAGTACCGTATGTTGCAGGTCCTGTACGGGCCTTTCTGGATACAGAAAATGTTCGACTGCTGCCCTGGCCAGCACATTCTCCAGATCTCTCACCAATTGAAAACGTCTGGTCAATGGTGGCCGAGTAAGTGGCTCGTCACAATACGCCAGTCACTATTCTTGAAATGTGGCATCGCATTGAGGCTGCATGGGCAGCTGTACCTGCACACGCCATCCAAGCTCTGACTCAATGCCCAGGCGAATCAAGGCTGTTATTAGCGCCAGAGGTGGTTGTTCTGGGTACTGATTTCTCAGGATGTATGCACCAAAATTGCGTGAAAATGTAATCACATGTCAGTTCTAGTATAATATATTTGTCCAATGAATACCCGTTTATCATCTGCATTTCTTCTTGGTGTAGCAATTTTAATGGCCAGTAGTGTAAACCTGTTCAAAGCAAACCATTTTGCTTTCGTAAGTTTAATTAATCGCTGATCTTTGTTACTGAGGGGGAGGGGGAATAGCCAATATTCATTGCACTGAGAGGTAATGGTCTCACGTAGATGCGTACTATTATGAAATACGGCTGAGAACCGCGGGCCGCTGCAATGCTTGATTCAGAAAGTTTGCGCCTCCCGGGCCGCAGTTTGACGACCGCTGCTGCAGCGGGACACGTATGCTCGATCAACCGGGATCGTGTTAAAACAGGTCAGGGACGCTGCCCAGCCACGTGCCTACCTGCCGACGGCTGTCCTTGGCAAGGCCGTTGGTCCGGCTGGGATCGCGAGGCACGGCAGAGGGGAAGCGATTTGGCTGCCGCCTTTGTTATATTTTTGACCGACGCCTGTGCGAACCGGCTGAAGCTACGCCTAACCAGACAGCTCACAACGAAGGCTTGTGACGTGTCGCGATAGCCTAATACACGAGCGCGCAACTGTCCCGCACCGAAGAGTGTGGCCAAAATGCGCCGCTGCAAGTGGAAAAACCGTGAACCTGGTATACAGCGTGATTCAAATACAACTGTACAACTTTGAAAATTCATGTACGTTATTTCATGGTACCTACAGAGGTGATTGTAGTGTCAATTTGTAGGGAAATACATCAAGATCTGTCTCGCGTAGTTAGCTAGTGCCGAATCACACCGTTAGGAGCGCTAGCGGCAGTTGCGTTAAAGATGGCTGCCTTCACTGGACCCCGAGCGTGCTAGCTGTGTGTTTTGGTTTAAAGAATCGAAGTCTGCGACAACAGTTCAGCGTAATTTCCGCACCAAGCACGCTAAAGATTCTCCTAGTAGGCCTACATTTTACGAGTGGCATAAATATTTTGTAGATACAGAGTACTGGGTAGGACACGGGAAAACGTCAGGTCTTCAAAGCACATGTGACGACGTCGTTGAGAGAGTAATAACGTCTTGTCGACAGCCCTACGAAATCGACCCGGCGTGCGTCTCGCGAACTGCAAATCCCACTTAGGACTGTTTGGTGTGTGTTGAGAAACCGTTTGCATTTGAAATCTAACAGATCGACGATCGTACAAACAGTAACAGACACTGATAAAATTGCTCGCAAGAACTTTTGTGCGGATATGTTAGATCGATTACACGAGGATGAACATATCTTGGACAAAATCATCTTTCCTGGCGAGTCGACTTTTCACTTAAGTGGCCAGGTTAACACACATACCTGTAGGATTTGGGGCAGTGAAAATCCACATCAAACATTGCAACGTGTTCGTGATAGCCCTGAACTGAACGTTTTCCATGCATTGAGCAAGAACGAAGTGTACATTCCCTTTTCCTTTTTCGCTAGAGAACCATCAACGGGTTAGTGTACCTGGATATGCTACAACAATTTTCGTTATCACAGATCGATGACCATGACAAAGAACGAAATAATCATGCAAGATGCTGCACCACCCCACTACCTAGCTGACGTCCGGGATTTTCTCAATTACCGCTTTCTAGGTCAATGGATTGGCCGCAATTGCACGACCACCACGTTCCCCAGACCTGACACCACTGGATTTTTTTTTTTTATGGGGATTCATCAAGGATATCGTGTTTGTACCTCCTGTGCCAGCTTCTCTACCTGAACTCAGAGCAAGAATTTACGCCGCCACTGAGCAAGTTACACGTGCAATGGTACAGCGAGTTTTGGAAGAAACTGACTTCAGATGGGATGTGTGCAGGATAACCAACAGAAGCCACATACAACATCTTTAGTTTAAGATAAAAAAACACCTGATGTTTCCCTACAAAATACGGCTAAACCCAGCTCTATATCTTCTTTCAATAAATCTATATGAATTTTTGAAGTTGTAAAGTTCTTTTTGAAACACCATGTACTTTGACCACCGTGGTTACTTTGACCACTCAGAGACCCAAAGTTTTACAGCTCTCTACGCGCTCTCAGTTGGGCGTTTAGCATACACTCTTCGGTGGTAAAGTTCCATCGCTAAATGGCACCAGGTAGTGCCGGTTTTCTTGCGCTAACTTTGGCGGACGTGTTGCGAGTTATGATTGTATACGAAAAAGTGTATTAAAATCTAGTTGTGCAAAATCCACGGACATCATTTAACCCGCAAACCCGCCGGTGTTTTGAACTACAGGGCTATTACAAATGATTGAAGCGATTTCATAAATTCACTGTAGCTCCATTCATTGACATATGGTCACGACACTACAGATACGTAGAAAAACCCATAAAGTTTTGTTCGGCTGAAGCCGCACCTCAGGTTTCTGCCGCCAGAGCGCTCGAGAGCGCAGTGAGACAAAATGGCGACAGAAGCCGAGAAAGCGTGTGTCGTGCTTGAAATGCACTCACATCAGTCAGTCATAACAGTGCAACGACACTTCAGGGCGAAGTTCTACAAAGATCCACCAACTGCTAACTCCATTCGGCGATGGTATGCGCAGTTTAAAGCTTCTGGATGCCTCTGTAAGGGCAAATCGACGGGTCGGCCTGCAGTGCGCGAAGAAACTGTTGAACGCGTGCGGGCAAGTTTCACGCGTAGCCCGCGGAAGTCGACGAATAAAGCAAGCAGGGAGCTAAACGTACCACAGCCGACGGTTTGGAAAATCTTACGGAAAAGGCTAAAGCAGAAGCATTACCGTTTACAATTGCTACAAGCCCTGACACCCGATGACAAAGTCAAACGCTTTGAATTTTCGGCGCGGTTGCAACAGCTCATGGAAGAGGATGCGTTCAGTGCGAAACTTGTTTTCAGTGATGAAGCAACGTTTTTTCTTAATGGTGAAGTGAACAGACACAATGTGCGAATCTGGGCGGTAGAGAATCCTCACGCATTCGTGCAGCAAATTCGCAATTCACCAAAAGTTAACGTGTTTTGCGCAATCTCACGGTTTAAAGTTTACGGCCCCTTTTTCTTCTGCGAAAAAAACGTTACAGGACACGTGTATCTGGACATGCTGGAAAATTGGCTCATGCCACAACTGGAGACCGACATCGCCGACTTCATCTTTCAACAGGATGGTGCTCCACCGCACTTCCATCATGATGTTCGGCATTTCTTAAACAGGAGATTGGAAAACCGATGGATCGGTCGTGGTGGAGATCATGATCAGCAATTCATGTCATGGCCTCCACGCTCTCCCGCCTTAACCCCATGCGATATCTTTCTGTGGGGTTATGTGAAAGATTCAGTGTTTAAACCTCCTCTACCAAGAAACGTGCCAGAACTGCGAGCTCGCATCAACGATGCTTTCGAACTCATTGATGGGGACATGCTGCGCCAAGTGTGGGAGGAACTTCATTATCGGCTTGATGTCTGCCGAATCACTAAAGGGGCACATATCGAACATTTGTGAATGCCTAAAAAAACTTTTTGAGTTTTTGTATGTGTGTGCAAAGCATTGTGAAAATATCGCAAATAATAAAGTTATGGTAGAGCTGTGAAATAGCTTCAATCATTTGTAATAACCCTGTACATGATGCATATTACTAGATTAACTCTCAAAACAGTCCACTGGATAGTTTTTTTTTTTTTTTTTTTGCTTAGATGTATGTACCAGTATATTACGATTTTCGAGGGTATGTGCGTGATTTCTCTGTTTCGGGGTTACCTTGACCCCTGGTCATTGTTACTTCAGGATTACAGTTACACACTTTATTATACAGAGTAGATGTCAATGACAGTGTGGAACAATACATACATTAAACATCGGTATATAGACGAGGGCTCATTTGTAATTGTTAATGAATCTGCAACTAACAAAAACGAATGTCTGTTATATATTGCTCAAACGGCAAGCTGTTGTGGTTCAGGCAGTGATTCGGCTGCAACATATAATGTAAATATCTCCGGAAACAAGGAATGAAGTTAGTTTGGCCCGAGCGTCCGATATTGCCCGATAAATAGGGGACAGAGAATCTTAATTCTAAATCCAGTGTATGTTTTGAAATGAGGATTTTGGTCTATGATGGATGAAATTGAACGTACTACGCTCAGCTGAATTCGCAGCTATGTGTGTGGTACTCAATCTTAGTACCTTACGTTGTATTAATAATTTTGATGACGGTTCACACCGTTTGATTTATGTACTGTGCTTAGTCTTTTCTTTTATGATGCTTTAGTAAGCACAGGAAACTTACGATTAATGTATTTATGTCTACGTGGTCGAAGTTTCATTGCGTATTTGAAATACTGACCACAAATGGAAAGGTAGCTGAGGGTTGTGGTGGAAGTCTAGGCTGGTCAATGTATACCCAAAGCCATGCCAACTTTTATCGCCTACATTTTTTTCATTACTTCCTCTGCATTTTAGAAAATGTATTTTACTGATTATTACGTAATCCTCGGTAAGCCATGATAATCACATCTGAATCTCAAAATCGGTCGAAGTAGACCCGGTTAACAGCACTGATAACAATCTCAATCAAACCCAGTGTGGCACGCCAGCTTCAGAATTTCCGAACGATTCGCGCTAATTTTATTTCACGTCACCGAACCTTCATAGAGTTCATTCCTTTCGATACATTCACTTGACTTCGGTGTATCTAATCGGTTCGTACACATTAGAAAGCAACAAAATAGAATAAAACAGTCTGTAATGACAAAGGGACGATTTTTGACAGGAATAAAACCGCACGAAACGTCCCAGACCACTGTGTGACGAAACTGGCTAAGTGCTGCTGTGAACAGCCTCTGCGTGATATGGGGGCAGGTGGACGACATGCTTTGAACGCGTGCTGCCTCCCCTCTACTTCCCCGGCTAAGGCAAAGTGTGGCGGTAGCGCGGCCGACCAAAGACACACCAGTCACGCTGGTAATTGTGGGGAGGCAGATGTGTGCTACAGCGTAGTAGATGACGGTAATTACCTTCAGCACAGTGCAGAAACGAAAGTTACTTTCTGAGTAACTGGACGCAGGTGTCTATTGATACCTCGCATATTTATCTCCCCTGTCCAGACGGAGAAGTCCTTGTGCTCTCACAGCGGTGTCCTGTGACGTACACCCAATGAAATATGCAACCAGAAAAGATAGAGCGGAAGTCCACTTATCTCCCGTCCCAATTCCGCGATTTGCCCGGCAGATAGAAGGGTCTACAGCCCGCGCCGGCCGATCCCTATGTGGTGTCCTGATGAAGAGGACTACAGATTCTTTGACAATTGCTGTTATGCCTTAATTTTTACAATCGGAAGCGATTATAGCTTTATTTTATTTTCTCATGGATCCAAAATTTTTTATGTACGACCAGATCTTCAGAAAATAGAATAGAAAACATTAAAATACCGTCTTTTCCCAGCATATGGTACATCATGTCGTTGTTACAGTCTCCAGTCCGAAGAGTGCTTTGATGGAGCTCTCCATGCTCTAGCCTGTGCAACCCTCTTTATCTCCAACTAATGGCACAACCTACACTCTTCTGAATCTGCTTATTGTCTTCGTCTCATGGTCGCCCTCTACGATTTTTAGCTGTCCCCCTCCCCCCCCCCCCCCCCTCCACACTTCCCTACAGTACTAAATTGGTGATCCTACCAACCGATACCTGCTTCTAGTCAGGTTGCGCCACAAATTTCTCTGCTCCCCAATTCTAGTCAGTACTTTCTCCCTAGCTACCTAATCTTCGGCATTCTTCTATAGCACCACATTTAAAAAGCTTCTAATCTCTTCTTGTCTAAACTATTTATCGTCCGTGTTTCACTTCCATACATGGCTACACTCCATACAAATACTTTCAGAAACGACTTCCTGACACTTTAATCAATACTCGATGTTAACAAATTTCTCTTCTTCAGAAACGCTTTCCTTGCTATTGCCAGTCTACATTTTATATCCTCTGTACTTCGACCATCATCAGTTATTTTACACCCTAAATAGCAAAACTCCTTTACTACTTTAAGTGTCTCATTTCCTAATCTAATTCCCTCAGCATCACCCGATTTAATTTGACTACATTCCATTATCCTCGTTTTGCTTTTGTTGATGTTCATCTTATATCCTCCTTTCAAGACACTGTCCATTCCGTTCAACAGCTCTTCCAAGTCCTTTGCTGTCTCTGACAGAATTACAATGTCGTCGGCGAATCTCAAAGTTTTTACTTCTTCTCCATGAATTTTAATACCTACTCCGAATTTTTCTTTTGTTTCCTTCACTGCTTGCTCAATATACAGATTGAATAACATCGGGGAGAGGCTACAACCCTGCCTCACTCCCTTCCCAATCTCTGCTTCCCTTTCATGCCCCTCAACTCTTATAACTGCCATCTGGTTACTGTACAAATTGTAAATAGCCTTTCGCTCCCTGTATTTTACCCCTACCACCTTCAGAATTTGAAAGAGAGTATTCCAGTCAACATTGTCAAAACTTTCTCTAAGTCTACAAATGCTAGAAACGTAGGTTTGCCTTTTCTTAATCTTTCTTCTAAGATAAGTCGTAAGGATAGTATTGCCTCACGTGTTCCAACATTTCTACGGAATCCAAACTGATCTTCCCCAAGGTCCGCTTCTACCAGTTTTTCCATTCGTCTCTAAAGAATTCGCGTTAGTATTTTGCAGCCGTGAATTATTAAACTGATAGTTCGGTAATTTTCACATCTGTCAACACCTGCTTTCTTTGGGGTTGGAATTATTATATTCTTCTTGAAGTCTGAGGGTATTTCGCCTGTCTCATACATCTTGCTCACGAGATGGTAGAGTTTTGTCGTGACTGGCTCTCCCAAGGCTATCAGTAGTTCTACGAGATGCATTCAAGTTCTAAGGCCTCCGAATTTTTTTCTCCGGACTGGAAAGAGATAGAAACATGTGCATTGTTTTAAAATGAGGCCGCTTTCATTGTCAATACGTCCCAGAGATGGCAGCACCGTACGGCAGATGGAATTTTACCGCCAGCGGCGAGAATGAGAACTGTTTTAAATACTTAAAATGGCGACGTTTTCCTTACTTGAACAGCGTGCAATCATTCGTTTTCTGAATTTTCGTGGTGGGAAACCAATTGTAATTCATCGACAGTTGAAGGAGACATGTGGTGATGGAGTTATGGATGTGTCAAAAGTGCATTCGTGGGTGTGACAGTTTAATGAAGGCGGAACATCGTGTAACAATAAACCGAAACAACCTCGGGCTCGCGCAAACCGGTCTAACGACATGATCGAGAAAGTGGAGAGAATTGTTTTGGGGAATCGCCGAATGACTGTTGAACAGATCGCCTCCAGAGTTGGCATTTCTGTGGGTTCTGTGCACACAATCCTGCATGACCACCTAAAAATGCGAAAAGTGTCATCCAGGTGGGTGCCACGAATGCTGACGGATGACCAGATGGCTGTCCGTGTGGCATGTTGCCGAGCAATGTTGACACGCAACGACAGCAGGAATGGGACTTTCTTTTCGTCGGTTGTGACAATGGATGAGACGTGGATGCCATTTTTCAATCCAGAAACAAAGTGCCAGTCAGCTCAATGGAAGCACACAGATTCACCGCCACCAAAAAAATTTCGGGTAACCGCCAGTGCTGAAAAAATGGTGGTGTCCATGTTCTGCGACAGCGAGGGCATAATCCTTACCCATTGCATTCCAAAGGGCACTACGGTAACAGGCGCATCCTACGAAAATGTTTTGAAGAACAAATTCCTTCCTGCACTACAACAAAAACTTCCGGGAAGGACTGCGCGTGTGCTGTTTCACCAAGACAACGCACTCGCACATCGAGCTAACGTTACGCAACAGTTTCTTCGTGATAACAACTTTGAAGTGATTCCTCATGCTCCCTACTCACCTGACCTGGCTCCTAGTGACTTTTGGCTTTTTCCAACAATGAAAGACACTCTCCGTGGCCGCACATTCACCAGCCGTGCTGCTATTGCCTCAGCGATTTTCCAGTGGTCAAAACAGACTCCTAAAGAAGCCTTCGCCGCTGACGTGGAATCATGGCGTCAGCGTTGTGAAAAATGTGTACGTCTGCAGGGCGATTACGTCGAGAAGTAACGCCAGTTTCATCGATTTCGGGTGACTAGATAATTAGGAAAAAATCGGAGGCCTTAGAACTTGAATGCACCTCGTAATGGAATGTTGTCTACTCCCGGGGCCTTGTTTCGACTCAGGTCTTTCAGTGCTCTGTCAAACTCATCACGCAGTATCTTATCTCCCATTTCGTCTTCATCTACATCCCCTTCCATTTCCATAATATTGTCCTCTAGTACATCGCCCTTCTATAGACCCTCTATATACTCCTTCCACCTTTCTGCTTTCCCCTCTTTGCTTAGAACTGCGTTTCCGTCTGAGCTCTTGATATTCATACAAGTGGTTCTCTTTTCTCCAAAGGTCTCTTTAATTTTCCTGTAGGCAGTATCTATCTTACCCCTAGTGAGACAAGCCTCTACATCCTTACATTTGTCCTCCAGCCATCCCTGCTTAGCCATTTTGCACTTCCTGTCAATCTCATTTTTGAGACGTTTGTATTCCTTTTTGCCTGCTTCATTTACTGTATTTTTATATTTTCTCCTTTCATCAATTAAATTCAACATTTCTTCTGTTACCCAAGGATTTCTATTAGCCCTCGTCTTATTATCTACTTGATCGTCTGCTGCCTTCACTACTTCATCCCTCAGAGCTACCAATCTTTCTTCTACTGTATTTCTTTCCCCCATTCCTGTCAATTGTTCCCTTATGCTCTCCATGAAACTCTCTACAACCTCTGGTTCTTTCAGTTTATCCAGGTCCCATCTCAAATTCCCACCATTTTGCAGTTTCTTCAGTTTCAATCTGCAGTTCATAATCAATAGATAGTCGTCAGAATCCACATCTGCCCCTTGAAATGTCTTATAATTTAAAACCTGGTTCCTAAATCTCTGTCTTACCATTATATAATCTGATACCTTTTAGTATCTCCAGAATTCTTCCAGGTATACAACCTTCTTTTATGATTCTTGAACCAAGTGTTAGCTATGATTAAGTTATGCTCTGTGCAAAATTCTACAAGCCGGTTTCCTCTTCCATTTCTTCCCCCCAATCCAAATTCACCTACTATGTTTCCTTCTCTCCCTTTTCCTACTGACGAATTCCAGTCACCCATGACTATTAAATTTTTGTCTCCCTTCACTACCTGAATAATTTCTTTTATCTCGTCATACATTTCATCTATTTCTTCATCATCTGCAGAGCGAGTTGGCATATAAACTTGTACTACTGTAGCATGGGCTTTGTGTCTATCTTGGCCACAATAATGCGTTCACTATGCTGTTTATAGTAGCTAACCCGCACTCCTATTTTTTATTCATTATTAAACCTACTCCTGCATTACCCCTATTTGATTTTTTATTTATAACCCTGTATTCACCTGACCAAAAGTCTTGTTCCTCCTGCCACCGAACTTCACTAATTCCCACTATATCTAACTTTAACTATCCATTTCCCTTTTTAAATTTTCTAACCTACCTGCCCGATTTAGGGAGCTGACATTCCACGCTCCGATCCGTAGAACACCAGTTTTCTTTCTCCTGATAACGACATCCTCTTGAGTAGTCCCCGCCCGGAGATCCGAATGGGGGACTATTTTACCTCCAGAATATTTTACCCAAGAGGACGCCATCATCATTTAATCATACAGTAAAGCTGCATTTCCTCAGGAAAAATTATGGCTGTAGTTTCCCCTTGCTTTCAGCCGTTCGCAGTACCAGCACAGCAAGGCCGTTTTGGTTAATGTTACAAGGCCAGATCAGTCACTCATCCAGACTGTTGCCCCTGCAACTACTGAAAAGGCTGCTGCCCCTCTTCAGGAACCACATGTTTGTCTGGCCTCTCAACAGATACCCCTCCGTTGTGGTTCCACCTACGGTACGGCCATCTGTATCGCTGAGGCACGCAAGCCTCCCCACCAACGGCAAGGTCCATGGTTCATGAGGGGGGGGGGGGGGGTGGGGGGGGGTAGCGAGTATTTTGAGCAAATTGACCGTCTTTCCATAGCAGGTCCGCTTCCATCTCTCTCACAGCAAACATTTTCTACAGAAGTATGAGAGAAAACAACGCGAGTCGGCAGATCCTTGGTAATAGTACACTACTGGCCATTAAAATTGCTACACAACCAAGATGACGTGCTTTAGACGCGAAATTTAACCGACAGGAAGAAGATGCTATGATATGCAAATGATTAGCTTTTCAGAGGATTCACACAAGGCTGGCGCCGGTGGTGACACCTACATAGTGCTGATATGAGGAAGGTTTCCAACCGATTTCTCATACACAAACGGCAGTTGACCGGCGTTGCCTGGTGAAACGTCGTTGTGACGCCTCGTGTAAGGAGGAGAAATGCGTACCATCACGTTTCCGACTTTGATAAAGGTCGGATTGTAGCCTATCGCGATTGCGGTTTATCGCATCGTGACACTGCTGCTCGCATTGCTCGAGATCCAATGACTGTTAGCAGAATATGGAATCGGTGGGTTCAGGAGGGTAATACGGAACGCCGTGCTGGATCCAAACGGCCTCGTATCACTAGCAGTCGAGATGACACATATCTTATCCGCATGGCTGTAACGGATCGTGCAGCCACGTCTCGATCCCTTAATCAACAGATGGGAACGTTTGCAAGACAACAACCATCTGCACGAAAGGTTCGATGACGTTTGCAGCAGCATGGACTATCAGCTCTGAGACCATGGCTGCGGTTACCCTTGACGCTGCATCACAGACAGGAGCGCCTGCGATGGTGTACTCAACGACGAACCTGGGTGCACGAATGGCAAAACGTCATTTTTTCGGATGAATCCAGGTTCAGTTTACAGCATCATGATGGTCGCATCCGTGTTTGGCGACATCGCGGTGAACGCACATTGGAAGTGTGTATTCGTCATCGCCATACTGGCGTATCACCCGGCGTGATGGCATGGGGTGCCATTGGTTACACGTCTCGGTCACCTCTTGTTCACATTGACGGCACTTTGAACAGTGGACGTTACATTTCAGATGTGTTACGGCCTGTGACTCTATCCTTCATTCGATCCCTGCAAAACCCTATATTTCAGCAGGATAATGCACGACCGCGTGTTGTAGGTCCTGTACGGGCCTTTCTGGATACAAAACATGTTCGACTGCTGCCCTGGCCAGCACATTCTCTAGATCTCTCACCAACTGAAAACGTCTGATCAATGGTGGCTGAGCAACTGGCTCGTCACATTACGCCAGTCACTACTCTTGATGAACTGTGGTATCGTGTTGAAGCTGCATGGGCAGCTGTACCTGTACACGCCATCCAAGCTCTGACTCAATGTCCAAGCGTATCAAGGCCGTTATTACGGCCAGAGGTGGTTGTTCTGGGTACTGATTTCTCAGGATCTATGCACCCAAACTGCGTGAAAATGTAATCACATATCAGTTCTACTATAATATATTTGTCCAATGTATACCGGTTTATCATCTGCATTTCTTCCTGGTGCAGAAATTTTAATGGCCAGTAGTGTAAAAGTGAAAAACCGTCCTGCCTTTCTGTCTGTCTGCTTGTTTGTTTGAACACGCTAATCTCCAAAAATGTTATTCGAATTTTCATGGGGGTCTTCAAAATGTAACGTAAGAGTAGCTTGGGATAATAAATAGGCTTTATTTCACTAACATACACCGAAATAAAGCTATCGTGATTTATACATTTATCTAAAATCGTCTGCTCAGATTAGTAGTTTGGATGTTTAATCATCACGGCGTAATATACCTAAGACCTAACAAATAGCGCTGTCAGTTTCGTAGTACAGCAAAGAACCACGAAATGGCAGGGTTGGCAGTTTTTTTTAACTGAGTGACAGATTTATTTTCGGGAGTTTAGGTCAGTGACAGAATTAAGCGCCGCCATCTTATCTTTGCCAACACAAACTAACATCGAATTTGCTTGGCTAGGATACATAGTTGAAATGGTTCAAATGGCTCTGAGCACTATGGGACTTAACATCTGAAGTCATCAATCCCCTAGAACTTACAACTACTTAAACCTAACCAACCTAAGGACATCATCACACACACCCATGCCCGAGGCCGGATTCGAACCTGCGACCATAGCGGTCTCGAGGTTGCAGACTGTAGCCCCTAGAACCGCTCGGTCACCCCGACCGGCTAGGATACACGGATTTACTGATTTTGCTTTGTGTATTAAGAACTTAACGACATTGCGTTGTCTTCACGATATGTTTATTTACATTCTTTGATAAGAAAAGCGAATTTACTGAGTTTTCTTTGTAATTTGGGTGCCTATATATCACATTTTGACTTCGTTTTGTTTGTAAACAAAAATGGCTCGAAAACGTTTGGGTCTCTTTGAATACACTTGAATGACTGAAAGACTGACAACTACGTAGCCTCAAGAACCCAATGAAAATAGTGAGGCGATACCTGTGGCTTGTCATCCGGCTTTGACTCGCTCTTTGAAAAAAGTTTCCAAATGTGAGGCGCAACGTAACTCTAGGAGCGTCATGCATTATTCCGTTCCTGAGAACACTACACTCACAGACGCGTCAAGTTACTTGTCTCCAATGTAACATCATAAAAGCTGAAATTTGATGGGAAGTGGGCCAGGAGAGTGAGTTTTTATACCCGGTATCTCACTCAGTCCTAACAGTTTACCATATCGCTTTAAACATGTACTACTCCCGTTGAGCTATGTTATGCCATCAACATAAGCAAAACACAAGACCAGACGCTATGTTTTGCAGGCGTGGATCTTCTTAGAGTCAATTTCTTTTAGCATGGCCAGCTTTACATGGTTCTCTCCCATGTTACTGAAGCAAGCAAGTTCTTCGTTCGTATAACCAGCCATACTACTTCAAACGCAGTGTACAAAAAAGCTTTACAAGCAACAACAAATTTCATGTGAACGAAGTCTCGGACACAGCTGTAAACAGATACCCACACAAAGCAGGTAGCCAAGCAAGTGTTTATGGGTCTGCTGTGTATGTATGCCTGACATGCACATGGCGTAGTCTCACACAGAGCGAAAGTCGTTGCAACTTTTACAGCATCTTTATCACAAACAAAGAAACATTCAGGTTTCTGCGAAAGTGGATGAAATGGCTTTTATAGTTTGTTGACGCAATATGAAGCCATCCACTGGCAGTGTGGTTCAGGTGCTCAGTTCACACTGAGGCGACACATTCTGAACTGTGGCGCACCTCCGGATGACTTCACACTGTTCAAGCGTAACAGGTGACTGATTCACAGGGATAGCCTGGCGGCTGCGTGCCAGGAGGTTGGATGTTCCTTGAGTTTGGCACCTCTAGCGAAGAGCAGTCGTAACCACTCCCTTAATGGAAAGGACAAGTCGCTGCGAAACTTTAGTGCGTACGTCTCACCAGCTATTGCTGTTGTTGAGGTATTCAGTCTAAAGACTGGTTTGACGCAGCTCCCCATGCTACTCTATCCTGTGCAAGCTTTATCATCTCCCAGTACCTACTGCAACCTACATCCTTCGGAATCTGCTTACTGTATTCATCTCTTTGTCTCCCTCTACGATTTTTACCCTCCACGCTGCCCTCCAATGCTATGTTTCTGATCCCTTGATGCCTCAGAACATGTCCTACCAACAGATCCCTTCTTCTAGTCAAGTTGCGCCACAAATTTCTCTTCTCTCCAATTTTATTCAATGCCTCCTCGTTAGTTATGTGATCTACCTATCCAATCTTCAGCATTCTTCTGTAGCCATTTTGAAAGCTTCTATTCTCTTCTTGTACAAACTATTTATCGTCCATGTTTCACTTTCGTACATGACTACACTCCATACAAATACTTTCAGAAACGACTTTGACACTTAAATCTATACTCGATGTTAACAATTTTCTCTTCTTCAGTCTACATTTTATATCCTTTCTACTTCGGCCATCATCAGTTATTTTGCTCCCCAAACAGGAAAACCCATCTACTACTTTAAGCGTCTCATTTCCTAATCTAATTCCCGCAGCATCACCCGATTTCATTCCACTACAGTCCATTATCCTCGTTTTGCTTTTGTTGATGTTCATATTATACCCTCCTTTCAAGACCCTGTCCATTCCATTCAACTGCTCTTCCAAGTCCTTTGCTGTCTCTGACAGAATTACAATGTCATCGGCGGACCTCAAAGTTTTTATTTCTTCTCCGTGGATTTTAATACCTACTCCGAATTTTTCTTTTGTTTCCATTACTGCTTGCTCAATATACAGATTGAATAACATCGGGGATAGGCTACCACCCTGTCTCACCCCCTTCCCTACCACTGCTTCCCTTTCATGCCCCTCGATTCTTATAACTGAGATCTGGTTTCTGTACAAATTGTAAATTGCCTTCCGCTCCCTGTATTTTACCCCTGCCACCTTCAGAATTTGAAAGAGAGTAATCCAGTCAACATTGTCAAAAGCTTTCTCTAAGTCTAAAAATGCTAGAAACGTAGGTTTGCTTTTCCTTAATCTTTCTTCTAAGATAAGTCGTAGGGTCAGTATTGCCTCACGTGTTCCAACATTTCTACGGAATCCAAACTGATCTTCCCCGAGGTCGGCTTCTACCAGTTCTTCCGTTCGTCTGTAACGAATTCGCGTTAGTATTTTGCAGCTGTGACTTATTAAACTGATAGTTCGGTAATGTTCACATCTATCAACATCGTAAGTAATGTATGCAATAAGCAGACAGCAAACGTGTAAAGAACAAATGCTGATTTCGTGATAAAAAAAAGACGAGGCAGATGTACTGGACTACAGACAGAACTTTCGACATCGTTGGCTTCCTGGGAGGAATTTTGACGAGTTGCATTAAGAGCCAAAAATATCATACAGTGGTTCAGGTGCAAAAGCCACCGAAATGTTTTGTAACTGAAGAATTAAGGTTTGTTACTGGTTACGTCGTGCTTTGTTATGTGTAGTCTAATCAGACAGTCTCAGAAGGAGCCTATAGCACATGTTTCCGGCTAAAGTAGTTGACTTCATGTGTAAACTTAATTTGTGTCGTATCCCAAATTTCAGTCAATGATGCGACTGGTTGGCTAATACAGTGCCATGTGCTCTATGAACGTGATCTTTCATTCACGTTTCTCTCCTTTGGCTGCGAAACATTCCCCCATTCAGATCTCTCAGCATGCTGCCTCTGCCGGCTGCCTCCGTGGTGTATGCGCTGTAGACTGGCCAGAGAGGAACTCAGCGTCCGCTTCAGAGCCCCAGTTGTGATGTCCCCATGGAACAGTTTCAATTAAATACTTGTGGGCAAAAGTTCTCACGTCTTGCGCTTTTCTCTACAGTTCCTCCGCATCGGCCACCTTAAAAAATTTAGATCTGCTGCTCCTTGTCCTCTTGGAAAGTGATTTGTAAGGAAGTACTCAGTCGCCGATGCCAACTTACTGACCGAACCCTTCCACAATGAGACAAATATACAGGCCATCTTTCAAAAGTTGTGGCCGATTCCAAAATGGTTCAAAGGGTGTTAAGGACTTTGGGACTTAACATCTGAGGTCGTCAGTCCCCTAGAACTGAGAACTACTTAAACCTAACTACCCTAAGGATATCACATACATCCATGCCCGAGGCAGGATTCGAACCTGCGATCGTAGCAGAAGCGCGGTTCCGGAATGAACCGTTTAGAACCGCTCGGCCACAGCGGCCGTCTGTGACCGATTTCTTGGTAGGCAGGACCCGGTATATTATCTTGGATGGCGAGTCGTCGAGAGAAGTAGAAGAAACTTTACCGTGCCCCAAGGGAGTGTTGGGACCTTGCTGCTCGTATTTTTTTTTTTTTTATTAATGACTTGGCAGACAGTATTCATAGTAACCTCAGACTTTTTGCAGATGACGCAGTCATCTATAATGAAGTCTGAAAGAATGTTGCAGAAATATTCAGTCGCAACATTGTAAGTGTAAAATTTGGTGCAAAAGTTAGCAACTTGTTTTAAGCGTTCACAAAACGCAGGAAGGTGGTATCGTACGGTTATAACATCGATGATCCACCGCAAGGATCAGTCAGCTGATACAAAAGCCTGGTTGTAACAACTTGTAGGGATATGAAATGGTATAATCACATAGGCTGAGTCGTACGCAAGCCAAGCAGCCGACTCCGGTTCATTATCAGGACAGAGGGCAAACGCCGTCAGTCTACGAAGAAGACTGCTTACGCGTCATTTACATCATACCCGTAGGCCACGTAACGGTGTGTGGCGGAGTGTACTTCTAGTACCAACAACTGGTCTCCCCCCCCCCCCCCCCCCCCCCTGAAACACTCGCGAATGGCGCGTGGGGAGAATGACTGTCAGTAAGCCTCTGCATTAGCTCCGACTACTTCAGTTTTCTCTTCGTAATCATTTCACGATACGTATGTGGGAGGAAGTACTAACAGTTCGACTCTTCCAAGAAAGTGCTCTCTCGAAATTTGAATAGTATACCTCTTCGTGGCGCACAACACCTCTCTTGTAGTTGTGAGGGGTCGACTTGTACGTGCAGCCCCATTTTGTAATGTAATTCACGAAAAATGACCTGAAGTGATTGTCATATGTACAACACATTATATTTTTGACACCACTGAACCAAAGATGTTGCCTGAGTGGCAGAATGGATTGTAAGTAAGGGCTCGCGGAGTGCAGTAGCAGTTGCACTCTGCTACAGGTAGGTTGTAAGGCTTAAAGCTAACGGCTAGCTGTGAGAATTTAGTTGTCGGTCTATGGACGCAGCGTAATACCGTTTTTATAAAATGAGGTGATGAATGATACTTTAACTCAAAGGTAAAGGAAGTGGAACAAATGTCTAAGGTAATAAAACTTTGTATATTTAGTTGTAAGTATGCAGCAACGCAATTCTGTATTTCGATGAATTTTGAAGTACTGACCCTTGAATGTAGGAACCAAATACTTTCCATCAGATTTAATGTATAGGTTGATTAGGCATACCCGATTGGTAATGTCTTGTGTGTTTTGTACTCCCGATACAGAGAAGTTAAATTTTGGAATCTCTTTTATCAAACGATGTCAGACTTTTTATCATGTACCAATCCAAGTGTTCTTAATTACAACAGTAAGTGAGAATTGTAGAACCAGTTGAGGAGTTCACTAATTTTGAAGTCGATGTAAATTGTTTCATATTAGATTTTGTGAAGGAGAAACTTTATTTTGAATATAATTTTCAAACTCAAGCATTTGGTCTTAGGATACCCCCTTATCAGTACCTGATCCTCTTCCATGTCGTGTTTATTTGAACCCAATCAATTTTATTTTTTGAGAAGAAATCATTTTTCAATCAGAGTCGGAAAAATGGTGCCAGAACCGGAAAAGTGTTAATGTTTGAAGAGCTTCAGTGCGGGCGCAGCATTGCACAGCGCTGAGCCAATATCCAGTATTTTCACTGAACATTTGCAAGGTTATTCATTTATCATGCAGTCTACTGATATTATTTGTACGAAGCCATTTTACGGCCGGCATTGCACTTCGCTGTGCTAAGAGTGAATACTTTCTATGCCTACTGTGGAGAGAACACAATACCACGATTATTACATCCGTTACGGCTCTAGAGCTAAGGAAAATGTATTTGGTTGTTTATTTGCACAGGAAATTTTGTCAGTTATTTTGTACAGGGCCACAGAATACGGTGCTCACGAGACTGGGTAAATTTCCGAGGGATGATTTCATTATAGGCATTGCATGCTTGCATACTGGTTTTCCAGATTAAGTGGCTTAATTTTTTTTTTATTACAGTAAAACTGATTAAGCACACCATCTGCTCAACAACACTTCACACAATGCGCAAGACAAACGTTACGCACTGCTTATTCGTTGGTAAACAAACAAGCATAAAATTATGTCTATAGGACGTTACATAGTGTATGCGGCTACGGTTTGTTGAGCATCACTGTAACGCTTCAGTGCGAAGTAAACGGCCACGTGACAAAACCCGTCGCTCTTCGTTGGATCTTCTCTCTCTCTCTTCCATCAGTACTATCTCTTAAGCATCACAGATTGATGAACAGTACTCTCGAACAAGCGCCTTGGAAGCCGATTCACTTGTGCTTCGTGGGTGGGACCCATTCCAAGCAGAACTAACAGGGAGCACTGAAAGTATACAAAGGAAGGCAGCACGATTCGCGACAGGTTTACATGACTGACGCAAAAGCGTCACAGAAATGCTAAAAAACCTGAATTGGCAGTCTCTTGAAGACAGACGCAAATTATCCCGCTAAGTCCTACTAACAAGGACCAGTCCTGAGTGCAGAAAATAATGAGATTTTTCGGCCTCCTACGTATCGCTCCCACTGCGACTGCGACGCCAGCATTAGCGCAACTGCATCACGTACAGAGGCGTTTAAAAAGTAAATTCTTCCGCCTTCCACACGTGACTGGAACGGAAAAAAACCCTTTCATATCATATCGTATGCTGACAAGGGAGCTCTCATCGCACCCCCCTCAGATTTAGTTATAAGTTGGCACAGTGGATAGGCCTTGAAAAACTGAACACAGATCAATCGAGAACACAGGAAGAAGTTGTGTGGAACTATGAAAAAAATAAGCAAAATATACAAACTGAGAAGTCCATGCACAAGATAGGCAACATCAAGGAGATGTGAGCACAGGAGCGCCGTGGTCCCGTGATCAGCGTGAGCAGCTGCGGAACGAGAGGTCCTTGGTTCAAGTCTTCCCTTGAGTGAAAAGTTTTGATCTGTCCGTTCGTTCATTGACGTCTCTGTTCACTGTAATAAGTTTAGTGTATGTGTTTTGCGACCGCACCACAAAACCGTGCGATTAGTAGACTAAACGACGTGCCTCTCCAATGGGAACCGAAAACATTTGATCGCAAGGTTATAGGTCAGCCGATTCCTCCACAGGAAAACACGTCTGATATATTCTATACGACACTGGTGACGGCATGTGCGTCACATGAGAGGAATATGTTGTCGACCCATCTAACTTGTACACTTGGTGAATGGGTAAAAAGATTCTTCTACCTTGCCCAATTTAGGTTTTCTTGTGGATGTGATAATCACTCCCAAAAAAGTGTGAAAACATAAGTGTGTGTCACATAAACTGCAACAAATGAATGCAACAGTTTCACAGTCGCAGAGTTTTCCCTGTGCTCTATCAAAACATAAGTTTTTAACGTTTTCAAATTTTTCCGTGTGTAGACCGTCAAATCCTGCATATGTCCAAGCAAATCTGAACATGTCCTGGAATTTTGGAGAGCGGAGTTGATTATGTGTGAGTGCCTGAATTTTGATAATCGACACACGATCACGTAAACAATGCTGCTGTGTGTACCTCTGCAGCTTCGCAAAATGATAGAATCTTTTCACAAAGTATTTCACTTGCCGAAAACCAAACACATCTAACGGTTGCACAACAGGTGTACAACTTGGAGGAATGGTAATCATGTCTACTCCCACACAAAAATTGTACAATGCCTGATCCTTCTGTCCTGTATAGCTGTCAAGGAGTAAGGCAAAATCTTTGTTTGCGTAAGGAGCAATCACACGTTCATGAAAGTCTTTCACTAGTCTTTTCTCCATTTTTCCTGACGCATTGCAATTCACAATGTCATTCGGCGTTTGCGCAAGTACCCTATTCACCTGTTGCAGAACTTGCGGTCCAAATACCCCATTTTTTCCTGCAAACATAAATAAAATGTAGGTAAAAGAAATCCTGCTTTGTTCAGAGCATATTGTATGTTATAACAATGTGAAGTGGCATGCAGCTGGTCTACGGTACATTCCGTGTCGCCTTCTCCAACTAACGATAACGTGCGGGTCGATTTCATTTCATAGTTAAAACCAGACTGATCTGTGTTGATCACATATGCGTCTTCATACTGTTGGAATCTGACGTTAGTTTCTTTAACAAACGTCTTGGAACACTGTAAAAGTTCTTCCAATTTATTCGCGTAGTTCTTGCTTACATATTTCGTAATCTTCCTGCTCGTAATTTTTTATTTTCTTTTGAACGTGAGAAGCCAATGGGATGAAGCCTTGAAGTCCAGGCCGATTTGTTTAGCGTAATGCAATCCCCAAATCTGTAGGTCTGTATGATGCACTGCACTTAATTCATTTCTGGCTTTCCTAAATCGTCGGTATACATGGTTTTCTAGTTCACTGAACTTCTGTCTTCGGGTTCTACCTCATTCCACGACTTCTTTGCAATATTTGTGCTTTTTTCCTCCATCCCTTTAAATTTCTTAAATTTATTTGTTACTTCACTCCATTATCTACATTTGCGTCTTTTAATTGGTTTGGACAGCAACCTGTATTGGAGCATTTCCTTCATGTAATCCAAAGAAATACCATCGGATTGAAGTCGCGGTATTTCCTCTTCGTGTTCTTCCTACGGATCGTCAACAATCTCATCATCTGGTACATACAGCCCCGCAGCAATCAGCAAGGTATCGTCATCATCACACGTACTGTTTTTCAGCAAATGTAGGAAAATAATCATACAAATGTTCGACAATCGTTCGATCCCTTAAGGAACTTTCAGATACCTCACAGTTCGGAAAATATTCATTGACCTTGTTATTACAGTCGCGAGCTATATTTTCTGTATTCATATTGCCCACGGAATACATCTCACGTATTTAATGTACTCTCGTCCAAAGTCGCGAACAGTCAACTGCCAGCCAGGGAGCCTCGTTAGCAGGAATACTCTCTCTTCCGTGCGCTGTAGTCGACTGACGACGTGTGTTTCGATGTTTGTTTAGGTGTAGCGTCCCCATACTACGGCGCAGTTATCTCGCATCGGACGGACGGACAGATAATAATTGTCTGAAAATAAAAAATAAAACTTTTCACTCGAGAGAAGACTTGAACCAAGGACCTCTCGTTCCGCAGCTGCTCACGCTAACCACGGGATCACGGCGCTCCTGAGGTCACCCAATCCTTGATGTTGCCTATCTTGCGCATGGACTACTCAGTTTGTATACTTTTCTTATTCTTCCTGTTTTCTCGATTGATCTGTGTTCAGTTTTTCAAGGCCTATCCACTGTGTCAATTTATAACTAAATCTGAGGGGGGTGCGATGGGGAGGTTCCCTTGTAAGTACCCTCTTCCGTGCACTTCTCAGTTGTTTGCAGCGGACGTAGATGTAGAAGAAGACAGCAGTCCTTCCACAGGTGGAATAAAAAGCACACGTAATGTACACAGACAGAAGTAAGAATTGACTTCTTTCCCTGAATTGGGATGCCCATCAGTCGGGTAATCAGCGCGCATTATCCGGCACGTAGACAGCGGGGCAGCAGCGAATAGGCAGGCAGTATCGATGCGGCCGGTGGCTGGCAGACAAACGCTGGTCTCTTTACCGTCCATTATGCAGCGGATGGAACACGCGTCACACCCACAACCGGGCTCGCTCCACACACTCTGTCATCCGATGCTCTGTGACACGGATAATGGGAATCGAACGAATTTCGCAAGATAAATGCTTGCCCGTCTGTCAACGAGAGCAGGGGGGATAATTTGCCTCGTTGGTGTGTGTCATCATATTGTTTGCTTCCGTGGCTCGAGAAAGAATAATGTATGATTTATGAGGAGGTTCAAATGGCTCTGAGCACTATGGGACCCAACTGCAGAGATCATTAGTCCCCTAGAACTTAGAACTAGTTAAACCTAACTAACCTAAGCATATCACAAACATCCACGCCCGAGGCAAGATTCGAACCTGCGACCGTAGCGGTCTTTCGGTTCCAGACTGCAGCGCCTTTAACCGCACGGCCACTTCGGCCGGCTTTACGAGGAGGAATACGTAGTTTGCGCACTTACGTTATCTCGGCCTCGAAAACGAGCGATCCAAAAATGTTATATTCAACGATGTTTAGGGCTATTTGCCGCTAGTTTTATCAACTCGCTGTCTTCGCGAGCCGATAAAACGGGTTAACAAATATAAAAAAGTCGATTTGCCCACGTGCCATTTTGTCGTTGCTATTCGACTCGGTGTGGTATGATTATTGTAACTGTAACGAGAGAATGAAGTGTCAGTAAAATGAACTTTATTGTGTGGCCCCGATATTCACATTAATAATTAATTAATTACTTAGATATTCTTAAAGATCGAAAGAGAAAGTATAGTAAACCTTATAGTGTGCTGTGCATCGTAATTCTGTCTGGTAGTATTTAGTTTTAACAGTCATTAATTATCATTTTCTTTAAGTGACACAGAACCTGCGCATTGGACAAAGTTTTTGTCAGCCATTAATGTCAACTTCACTCGGTAATAGAATCAGATTTACACCAGATAGGACGAACAACGGACAATCTCGTATATTCTGTTCAGTTAATGCATGCGCACACTATACAAAGAAATTCTATTCGCGCGATAGCCCTTATCCGACACACATTCGTCCACATTGATTGCCGCGCGGGATTAGCCGAGCGGTCTAGGATTCGAATCCTCCCTCGGGCATGGGTGTGTGTGTGTTTGTCCTTAGGATTATTTAGGTTAAGTAGTGTGTAAGCTTAGGGGCTATGACCTTAGCAGTTAAGTCCCACAAGATTTCTCAGACATTTGAACATTTTTTTGAATATCTCGGAGGTCCCAGGTCTTCTTTCATTACATCCTTTTTGCTCCGCCTACCAGGTATTCTAGCCTGAGGAACTGTAGCCCATATTTCATTCCCATACAGGAAAACAATAAGTCATACCCAAAAGATATCTTCAAGTTATGTATGTGACAGTACTCCGCACATTACTTAAACACCAGATTTAATAAATCAGAAAACAGTTCGTGTTCAACAACAAGGGGTAACCGTGCGATAGGGGTGGGAAGGAGGATGGCTGCGAGTATTTCCAACACAACAGGGAGTACTTGGCGCGCTGTGGCCCCTGCGGCTACCGCGTGGCGGTGACGTGAGCCCGGCGCATGGCCTCTATTCCAGCGGACGCGAAGACCCTGGGGTGAACGGCTTGCCTCTTGCGCTTACATAGACTGACTGGAACTTTATCGAATGATCTACAGTTACAGCACACGCAGTTGTCAGCACGAGTTGCGAAGAGTAACTTAGCCCAATCTTGCTATATCCTCATTATTTGATGAAGCGCATTCGTCTTCTTCATACATCATTCCTGGGTCCGCTGTTTCCGATGTGACAGTGAAGTGGAAATGTGAAGGGACACGTACTGCACAGCCGGCCGCGGTGGTCTAGCGGTTCTAGGCGCGCAGTAGGGAAACGCGCGACTGCTACGGTCGCAGGTTCGAATCCTACCTCGGGCATGGATGTGTGTGATGTCCTTAGGTTAGTTCGGTTTAAGTAGTTCTAAGTTCTAGGGGACTGATGACCACAGATGTTAAGTCCCATAGTGCTCAGAACCATTTGAACGTACAGCACAAAAGAGTACAGGCCGACCTCGTCTGTTGACTGACAGAAGTCGCCGCCAGTTGAAGAGGGTCGTAACGTGTAATATGCAGACATCTATCCAGACCATCACACAGGAATTCCAAACTGCACCAAGATCCACTGCAAGTACTATGACAGTTAGGTGGGAGGTGAGGAAACTTTGATTTCATGGTCGAGCGGCTGCTCATAAGTCACACATCATCCGGTAAATGCCAAACGACGCCTCGCTTGGTGTAAGGAGCGTAAACATTGGACGATTGAACAGTGGAAAAACGTTGTATGGAGTGACGAATCACTGCACACAATGTGACGATCCGATGACATGGTGTGGGTGTGGCGAATGCCCGGTGAACGTCATCTGCCAGCGTTTATAGTGCCAACGGTAAAATTTTGAGGCGGTGGTGTTATGGTGTGGTCGTGTTTTTCATGGACGGGGCTTGCACCCTCTTGTTGTTTTGCGAGGCACTATCACAGCACAGGCCTACATTGATGTTTTAAGCGCCTTCTTGCTTCCCACTGTTGAAGAGCAATCCGGGGATGGCGATTGTATCATTCAACACGATCGAGCACCTGTTCAGAATGCAAGGCCCGTGGCGGAGTGGTTACACGACAATAACATCCCTCTAACGGACTGGGCGGCACAGAGTCCTGACCTCATTCCTACAGAACACCTTTGGGATGTTTCGGAACGCACATTATATCCAATGATTTTGTAAAGCTAATTGTTAATGTATGATCAGTTTATTGTGTGTTAATTGTGGCCATTATTTATTTTCAAAGAGTCAAAATACAAGTTTTAAAGTTAGTCCCATATTGTTACTTACAAGTCAATACCAGTTCCCAGATCCATGTCGGTTTTAACTATTTTGCTCAAGAAGTTACTGTCTCAGTCATATTCGATTTAATTAAAATCGCTGCCTGCAAACTACCCATTTTAAAGTACTAACACAGAGGATATAAGATGAACATCAACAAAAGCAAAACGAGGATAATCGAATGTAGTCGAATTAAGTCGGGTGATGCTGAGGGAACTAGATTAGGAAATGAGACACTTAAAATAGTAAAGGAGTTTTGCTATTTGGGAAGCAAAATAGATGGTCGAAGTAGAGGATATAAAATGTAGACTAGCAATGGCAAGGAAAGCGTTTCTGAAGAAGAGGAATTTGTTAACATCGAGTATAGATTTAAGTGTCAGGAAGTCGTTTCTGAAAGTATTTGTATGGAGTGTAGCCATGTATGGAAGTGAAACATGGACGATAAATAGTTTGGACAAGAAGAGAATAGAAGCTTTCGAAATGTGGTGCTACAGAAGAATGCTGAAGATTAGATGGGTAGATCACATAACTAACGAGGAGGTATTGAATAGAATCGGGGAGGAGTTTGTGGCACAACTTGACAAGAAGGAGGGACCGGTTGGTAGGATCAAGGGATCACAAATTTAGCATTGGAGGGTAGCGTGGAGGGTAAAAACCGTATAGGGAGACCAAGAGAGGAATACACTTAGCAGATTCAGAAGGATGTAGGCTGCAGTAGGTACTGGGAGATGAGGAAGCTTGCACACGATAGAGTAGCATGGAGAGCTGCATCAAACCAGTCTCAGGACTGAAGACCACAACAAACAACAACACAGAGCAGTGCGAAGAGCGTTACTATGGTCAGAATCAGTTTTTTGTGTTACGTAAATTCATGCAGTTTTGGTTTGAAGTTATTGGCAGTTTACATTCTCGCAGTCAGCAAAGTTCAGTGCAACGCAAAGAGCATAAGCGACAACGTAAAATATACGTTCATCATGGCACTCCCATTCCAACAGATGGGTTGCAGGGTACTGACAGTTGCGTTACTTCAGACTTACATGTTTCATGTGTAGGTTAAAAATAAAGTGTGAGCGGGAGTAGAACCGTCGCCTCACACGTTCGTCGTAGGTAGCTCGAACGCTAACCACCACGAATTCTAACATCCGTCGTCCACTCACAGATACATAAGCCACATAGTAGATGCGTATAGCTACTCTTGCTATTTTCTCTGAATTGCCATAGTACTGCATCTTATTACGTTGTTTTAATGGCCTACTTCAGGTGTACAAAGTTTGAAGTAAATCGTTGACCCCCGACGTCGTGGCGTCCCCTTGTGGGTTCGACCTGCTCCAATAGTCACAACGCTAATCTGTCTCTGAAGCTTCACCTCCTCATTAACTTTGTCGTGACTCTTTTGCGACAGATTCGTCTGGCCTAGACTCTATATCTAGTGGTCCTCTCAGGTACAATGTATTCTAAACATCGACAGTTATTTATTTTTTTATTTATTTAGCGTGTGGCTAATACAGACATATCATGAAATTAAATTACCTATACATATGTACATATTGACACTCAAGAAACTTAAGTTTGTCTTTACAACTGAATATCCAGTCCTTCAATCCAGCGCACTGCATCTGGAGTTGCTAGCAGGAAGTCCTCTTTGGCGCCGTGATAGGCTCGAATCCTGCATTCACTGACAATGTGGTGAACAGTCTGGTATGGAGCCCAGCAGTCACAGGCTGGATCAGGCAGCTTCTTCCACTTAAAGAGAGCATCCCTGCATCGGACATGGCCGGTACGTATTCTGTTGAGAGTAGTCCAGGTCTTGCGTGGTAAGTCGAACGCACTTGGAAGTTAAGCACCTGAGAAGATGTTATGCAGGTGCACATCTGTCACTGCTTCCCACCGACCTTTCCATTCTTCAAAAGGCTTGAAATTCTTAGCAGCCATGTCAGCAGCATCGCACAGAGTTGGATGGCGTGATTTCAGTCTCTTGTGATTTAAAAGTGGCAGGTCGCTATTCACGGGTAGGTTAGAATTCCTGGAGAGCTTGTGGAATTCTCTCATAAGGGCAGTAAATCTGCGAAGATCAGGAGGCATTATACCGGTTAACAGTGGAAGCCAATAAACTGGAGTAGATCTGATTGCGCCAGATATTATGCGCATTGTCGTATTCAGTTGGGTATCAACAAGCCCTGTATGATGATTGTTCATCCAAACAGGTGCACAATACTCAGCACTTGAGCACACCAAGCCCAGAGCTGAAGATCGCAGGGTGGTTGCTGAAGATCCCCAGGTAGTTCCGCATAGCTTATGGAGGATGTTGTTTCGAGTCCTCAGCTTTTGAGCTAAGTTAAGAAGGTGTTGTTTGAAGCATAATGTAAGATCCAGGATGACACCAAGATATTTGAGGGTTCCAACTATGACGAAGAATTCTGCCTCTGAAACTTACTTAAAGTTTTACGTTCGCCAACCAGTTATTTAGATGGAAGCAACAAACTTCTGTTTTACTCACACTGGGTTGGAGTCTCCAGATTTTGAAGTAATTATCTAATGCAGACAGGTCATTGGCTAGAATCTCTTCTGTTGTCTTCATTTCCTGTTGTTTTACGGCTATAGCCAGGTTATCAGCATAGCAGTATTTTCTGGACGAAGTGTCAGGTAGATAAGATAGATATAGGTTGAACAATAAGGGTGATAGAACTGATCCTTGAGGCAACCCATTGTTCAGCTTCCTCTCCTTACTTATGTTGCTTCCAGTGATTACCTGGAACTTCCGATCACTTACCATGCTGTTAACCAGTCGAGCCATTGTGCTGCAGGGTATGATGCGAAGAAATTTGTAGATAAGGCCTTCCCTCCACACAGTGTTGAAGGCGGCAGTTAGATCAACAAATGCCACAGATGTTTCAACAACATCGCCAGTAATATCTGTTGTGTCTGGCGGCACATGTTCACCACGTCACAGCAGTATATTTCAATATTTTTATGAGCCAGTAACTGTGTGTTTTTTTAAGCGCATCGTATAAACATTAACGTTCACAGTACGTCAGTTGTCTAGCCGTTGGCTAGGAAGAGGTTGCTCACCTGCGAGTGCTGCTCGCGTTAGCACATTGAACAGCGCTCCGCTATTTTGTCCGGATACGCACTCTGTGTAAACATTAATTCGAGCGATTAAACAAAAACATAATTAACTACGTAAAAATTTTGTGTGTGTAATCCGACTTGAATCCCCCTATCTCACGCACACACAGGACATAAATTAATTATTTCACTTTTATTAAGTCCGTGACATGACATGTCCAATAACGCCTCAGCCGCATCTGTCGGTAGCAAGTAGCGTAGAATAGAAGCGATAAAGTTATACATATGTGGAATTCGAATGGTGACAGTACGAGAGATTAACATTATCGATAACCTTATTAAAGATAGAAATAACATTTGTGGATTTTAAGAAGGCGTATGACTGTCTCCACAGACCTTCAGTATTAAAAATTTTAGGAAATCTACGACTCCATCCAAAACTAATTAAAATAATACAACTCACTCTAACCAACACCAAATCAAAAGTGAAGTTTAGAGGAGAAATTTCGGAACCATTCCTCATAAAAACAGGCTTAAGACAAGGTGACTGCCTATCACCATTACTGTTCAACTGTGCACTGGAATACATAATGAGAGAATGGTACAAGGACAATCCAAAGATGATAAGAATTGGAAGTGCAAAAGATTATATTAGCTTAAACTGCTTGGGATTCGCTGATGATCTTGCCCTCCTAGCCAACACCGTTCAAGAAGCCAGGCAACAAGTTAAATCACTACAAGAAATAGCAGAGAAAGTAGGCCTTAGAATATCATTTGAAAAAATGGAGATTATGCTAACTGATCCACCACTTGCAAACAAAATTACAATAGGAGAACAGGAAATCAAAATTGTTGATAAATTTAAAGATTTAGGCGAAATAATAACAGACAATCTAAATGAGAAGCCATCATGGCAAAATAGAATAAAAAAACTGAGCTATGCAAATTACATTACCAAAACTACATACAACAAAAAAAGCCTATCTATAGATGCAAAATTAAAACACTATAAAACAGTTCACAACCAGAAATAACGTATGCAGCTGAAACTATCTTCAAAACAACTAATACAGCAGAAATTTACAGAATACTAAAAATAGAAAGAAGAATAATTAGGACATGTATAAATAAACAGTATAAAATAAATGGACATTGGAGAATAGCATCAAATGGAACAGTATATAAGAAAATAGAACCAGTCATGAGCACAACCAGGAAGAAACGCATCTCATTCTTTGGACATCTGATGAGAACTCCAGAAAACAGTATTAGTAAAAAAATAATACAAAAATTGTGGATTAGCAAGAGCGACATTAAATGGATCACAGAAATTAAGGAAGATATAAAAGAACTTCAAATTACAGTAGATGAACTAAAAAACAAGACAGAGAAAACCACAATACTGCAAGACCCGCAAACCATACTACAAATGAAAATCAATAAAAGAGTACAGGAAGAGTGGTTCAGATGAAGAAAGAAAGAAAGAAAATATCTGAAAGAATGAAGAAATATTGGACAGACAGAAGAGCAAAACACCGTTCATATAAGAATAGACTAATAATTATCTTACCCAAATATCATATTAAGTTAGTGTTGAACCAAATTGTATCCCTGTGTAACAACTTGTTTACAACTTTGTATTTTTGACTAGAGTGGTCCAATGAAGTCCATAAGATAAATAATAATAAAAAAGATAGAAATTTAAAAAACCATTTCTGGTGGCTGATATGCTAGAAGGTTCTGGATGTTAAGTTTTCGCGCCGACGGTCGGGGAATCAAAAGTAAACTGCGAACACGTTTGAGTGAGTCAGTCGGTGGCTACTGGCTACCTGTCAAACGTGATGGCCTAGCTGTGGCCCAGTTGGACGGATGAAAGAATAAACAAACTGAAAGTGATAAGGAGAAATATCTGCGTCGTAACAGTAAGTGAATATTCGTGGGGAAATCATTTTTTGACGGTAATTGCGAAGAATCGAAAGTTATGAGCAGTTTGTAGATTGTGGAATTCTAGCTTGCGTTTGGTTCAGTGCTAATGCGCCAGACTATCAATCCAGAGGTCTCGCTTTCCATTCCCGGTCAATCGCAGAATTTTTTATTTTTCTTTCACCTGTGGCAATGCTTCATGACGTGAAAGATGTCGAGTTGTACCGCAGTAGACCAAACGTTGCTTCATTATTCACTTCACAAGAATAATCTAACAAATTGACAGGACAACACAACACTAACTATGTGATAGCTAATACAGTGTAGGGTTGGCGGTTATGACGGAAACGAACAGATTCTCTGATACATCGATTTTTTTCCACGCCAGTTTAACCTGACAGTTAAAACCACTCAAAATGACTGGTTTCTGAAACAATCGATTTCTAGCTTTTTATTCCTTTTATTTACCGTACTAAACGTAGAAATCTAACAAAAATTGTAATATTTTGATTATGCCAGTTTCAATACACGCAGAATGAAAATGTAAAATAAATAATCAAATAAAAAACTTCGTCCACCGTTCACTATTCACTGTTTTTCTCGGAAAGTAGTAAGTGGTTGAACAGCACAAAAATATCAACAGCATTCTCTCATTGATCCTACATTTTTCGAAACTGCTCAAAAATCATGTTGTATTCGGGGTCATAGCGTTATTTGACCAGTACGAATATTCAGTTCTAAAGGGGAAAACTGAGGTTGAAGAACTATTTTTGTGTTAATTTGTCTATTCTCAATGGCTACAAGCAGATAAAGGTATACTGTGTAGGTACAGGCTGTAGGTCAATTACTTTCTATTTTTATTGTAAACTATGAATGAACAGTCGTTAAGTTTTTAGTTTATAGCGGTTACCATAATTTCCTTCGTCTTTTACTATTTCACGGAAATAGTAGACAAGTGTATAATATTTACAGGTTTTACTTCATTGCTACGGCGCTTTGTAACGTATTTCCGGATTAGGATCGATGCCATTCTGTAATACAACGGATGCCCGGCGATGACAATGAAAAGCTACCATGTAGACCAGAAGGATTTGTTCTCGCACACTGCATGTACACGCATACCATCTAATAGGCCACACCTTATGGTAAGAGGCACATTATTATCTAAGCAATGCTTTATCGTTCTTACTTGATGTGTTTGTTCCTCGTTTGTCACCATTGTTATTAAAATAGCACTGATTGCTTTTCCCGTTTTCTATGAACACGTAATATACCTAAGCAATGCAGATTGTACGAATAAAAATTTGTTTTTTAAAAAAAGGTTTATTTAATAACTAAAATATGTAGCACTGCCTTTATAGCTAATTGGTATTCCGGTTTTTTACCCGGTTATAAGGGAAAAAACAGTTGTTATAACCGAGACAAAATAAATACCAAACAACACCGGTTACTCAGAAATAAAATACCGGTCTCGGTTTTAACCGATCGGTTTTTCTCATCCCTAGTATACTGTTATAGGATCTATACATTATTAATAGTGGCAGTGGTCATACACAGAGCACTGGCAGACCGAAACCTTTCTATTTCAGAACTGATGAGTCCAGCAGTCAAGTCATTTAGAAACTGGAAGTGTGGTGTACGTATTTTAACGGTAGATTTTAAACGCGGGTGCAGGGTGTGGGTGACTTAAGCATCGTTAGCGAGAGAAATGGTGCAAGGGAATCATGCTTTTGTAACAAGTGTCCATCCTAAATGCGGATAGCTAGCTTTCTTTTCTAAGAATGAGTCGTAATTGACACTCGCGATTCACCGACAATTGCTTCATCATTTCGAAAAAAAAAAGTTATTAGAAAGAATCATTATTAAATGGCCCACTGACTCATTACCTCGTGGTTTAACAAAACATCGGAAACGACTATACGTCGTTTATCTTTCGTCCTTTAAAAGCTGGTAGTGTTCAAAGAAAATTCTTTTTCATTATATAGTTGATACTGGTAGAGAGAGGAAGGGTTAATAGCTAACAACTCATTAGTCAGGGTTCACCGCCTCAGGGCGGGGAACACCGTTGAACGTAAATACTAGACTGGTACGCAAGTGCCGCCTTAGATAGGCGGAACGCGAACATTTGGACAACGTCCTCACAATTGAAAATAAGAGTCAGACTAGGTGCACACAGATGGGAAGATGGGGTAATTCCGTCACCTGGGAAGGGCGGGGGAGGTGGGGGGTGAGTGCTTGTGTCGGGAAGGGCTTCCAACCACACACTGCCACAACCCGTCCAAAAAGTGTCGGCCGCATAGAGAAACGGAAGAAAACAAAGGAGGAGGAGGAGGAGGAGGAGGAGAAAAGAAAACGTTCCCTGTAAGTATAATAATTATGCATTACGCCGCTTGGTTTAAGCATACGGGTCAGTTCGAAAGCCACTTACGTATCTTATGTAACGAACCATTTCACCTGTCAGCTTGCCACAAACTTTAGCAAGAGTACTATTCTAAAATATACGGGGGCTGGAGAGTAGTAGAAGTATCTCAGTGGCTGTCCGGAAGTGCAGACACTGTACTGTCTGTGAAGCACAGGTTTGCGAGAAGCGTATGAAGTACTTGATGTTTCAGAGGAAAACGGTAGGGTCTTTTCCTTTTCGCTTGTTCCGAGTAAGTAAATAGAGGCGGGATTTCGATCCAGCGAGTGTGGAGTGGCATTCGCAGAGTAAACGGGAGAGCAGATAGTGGCGTGCTTATCTGGCAGCGCTGAGCAAATTTGCCGAGGTGACTTTTTGCGGCGGTGTCCGCTGAACGCCGGAGCGGCAGGGCAGGGCAGGATTTGTGGACGGCGATCTGTCTGCGCCTCTTAAAGGGGCGTCGTCGCCAGAGGCGGTGTTGCCCCTGCTCACAGGGCAGGAAGCGAGGCTAAGTGCCAGGACCGTTACGTTCTGTTTCATTAGCGTCTACTCACTTCTAACCGCCAGAAGTTGGTTGTCTGATCAATGTGTAGTGCGACGAAAACCCATGAGCAGTGAACAAACATCAGAGGATCAAATAATAATTTCTTAAAAATTGTTCTGAAACTCGCAAGTGGCTGGATGCTGTATGTCTCAATAAACGTACACGAAACAACAGCCGCCGATTCCAACAATCGCGAATCTGTTATCCATATCCAGACACTCTGTGACCAAAATGGTACTGAAACAAAGGATGACAGACTAAAGGCCGAAATACTAAATGTCTTTTTCCAAAGCTGTTTCACAGAGGAAGATTGCACTGTAGTTCCCTCTCTAGATTGTCGCACAGATGACAAAATGGTAGATATCGAAATAGAAGACAGAGGGATAGAAAACAATTACACTCGCTCAAAAGAGGAAAGGCCGCTGGGCCTGATGGGATACCAGTTCGATTTTACTTCCCCCCTTCTTGCAGCGGTGTACCGTATGTCTCTAGAAGAGCGTAGCGTTCCAAAGGATTGGAAAAGGCCACAGGTCATCCCCGTTTTCAAGAAGGAACGTCGAACGGATGTGCAGAACTATAGACCTATATCTCTAACGTCGATCAGTTGTAGAACTTTGGAACACGTATTACGTTCGAGTATAAAGACTTTTCTGGAGACTAGAAATCTACTCTGTAGGAAGCAGCATGGGTTTTGAAAAAGACGATCGTGTGAACCCCAGCTCGTGCTATTCGTCCACGAGACTCAGAGGGCCATAGACACGGGTTCCCAGGTAGATGCCGTGTTTCTAGACTTCCGCAAGGCGTTCGATACAGTTCCCCACAGTCGTTTAATGAACAAAGTAAGAACATCTGGACTATCAGACAAATTGTGTGATTGGATTGATGAGTTCCTAGATAACAGAACGCACCATGTCATTCTCAATGGAGAGAAGTCTTCCGAAGTAAGAGTGATTTCAGGTGTGCCGCAGGGGAGTGTCGTAGGACCGTTGCTATTGACAATATACATAAATGACCTTGTGGATAATATCGGAAGTTCACCGAGGCCTTTTGCGGATGATGCTGTGGTATATCGAGAGGTTGTAACAATGGAAAATTGTACTGAAATGCAGGAGGATATGCAACGAATTGACGCATGGTGCAGGGAATGGCAATTGAATCTCAATGTAGACATGTGTAATGTGCTGCGAATACATAGAAAGAAAGGTCCTTTATCATTTAGCTACAATATAGCAGGTCAGCAACTGGAAGCAGTTAATTCCATAAATTACCTGGGAGTAGGCATTAGGAGTGATTTAAAATGGAATGATCATATAAAGTTGATCGTCGGTAAAGCGGATGCCAGACTGAGATTCACTGGAAGAATCCTAAGGAAATGCAATCCGAAAAGATAGGAAGTAGGCTACAGTACACTTGTTCGCCCACTGCTTGAATACTGCTCAACAGTGTGGGATCCGTACCAGATAGGATTGATAGAAGAGATAGAGAAGATCCAACGGAGACCAGCGTGCTTCGTTACAGGATCATTTAGTAATCGCGGAAGCGTTACGGAGATGATAGATAAACTCCAGTGGAAGATTTTGCAGGACAGACGCTCGGTAGTTCAGTGCGGGGTTTTGGTGAAGTTTCGAGAACATACCTTCACCGAGGAGTCAAGCAGTATATTGCTCCCTACTACGTATATCTCGCGAAGAGACCATGCGGATAAAATCAGAGAGATTAGAGCCCACACAGAGGCATACCGACAATCTTTCTTACCACTCATCAAAAGATGTGACAAGTGACCGAATCTTTTAATTGCATTGACTTAAAAAATTAATTTTTTTTCTCCGCCAATGGTCTAGCCCATTATATGTGACATGAATTTGAACTCGATATGTTTACCAGCTCCTGAGAAAAAGGGTTCTTAACAGCCAGTCAGACAGACAGTCAGTCAGTCAACCAGACAACAAAGAGATCCTGCAAGGGTTCCATTTTTATAGATTGAGGTGCACAGCCCTAAAAAAAAAAAAACAGACGCTGTCGGAGGCTTTCCAGACGTAATAACTGCATGAAAAGTTGTGTGGCGCCGCGTGGTATTGTCTAAATTGCACGGTATTTCTACGAAGCAACATCTCGTCATCTTCAGGTTAATTGGCTAGCCACAACGGCTAACCACAGTCGCACCACCCCTTAGGACTTCATACTACTATTGGTTACTTTACTAATAGTTATGGGTGTCCAGGGGTCCACCGAAATAGTTAAAATCATACTATTCCGGAATAGCCATGTCTTTCTCTTAACAAAATACAGTGACAGGGATATTCTTCAAATGAAACAGTTTATTAAATCCATTGCATTCATTAAATCCGCAACAGAATAACACAATGCGAGTTGCATGTAGTTCAAACGGCTAGACTTAAGTGACTTATTGTTCCATTTCCTGGCATATACTTCACGAAGTACACCTCAAAGTCAGAACTTTGTCCGTAACAGAGTTGTCTACACAAATATTGCAGTCAGCACGACCTCGAATGGTCTTCATATCAAAGATCGCTAGAAATATTTCTAAGTACGTCTCTAACATTAATATCGATATCCTCTACACTTACTTCAACAATTTCTTTGTGTGATTTTACTCAGTGTTCTTTGGTGCAACAGCTATGTAAATATTTTGCTAGTAGCTTATGTCAATATACTTTCTCTTTGTAGGTAATTTTGAAAGTAATGTTCTGCAAAACTTAGATAAAACTAAGCTTGCAGCACTCTTTCTTGCGTAGGGAAGTTAGATTGTAATAGGCTATTTGACTGTTTTTCTGGAAATCGTTTAAATTGTTAATTACGTCATTTTATTGTCGTAACATACTTTTTCTCCTCTTGAATTTCAGTATTCTTGGTATAAAAAAGGAAATGAAATTTAAATAATTTGAAACCCCACTGAACCGCGCCCATATCAGTTATCTGTAACCTGTTTGTCGCTTTTGGATATGTGCCTTCCCAGCTTTTGGTTCACATTTACTCAGAATGGTTTTGAAACTCTCACTGCTGCTATGTAGTCTTCTCTCTGAGATTGCCTACACTCTACACTTTCACAATCCTTCGCTAGTGGGCAAATTCCTTTCATTATCTTCCTGAGTATCACGGACGCTCGGGAGATCTAAAGTAAATTCATTTAAGGAAGAGTAGCAATGTACGGATCGAGGCGTTTTACTTTGTCATTATTCTATTTTTACTTCTTCTGTCAGTAACTAGCTGTACCCAGCCACGTTTTGCTGTGACTAAATCTGTTGGAATGGGAAAGGACTAAAAGAGAGAGCAGACGTTTCTGACGTGTATGGGAATGGGGGAATATGTCCTAACTTCCTCCTCTGCCCTGTCTCTGTCCAACTCCTCCTCCTGCCCCCCCCCTTTCTTTGTATCTTCTCCTCTCCGTCTCCTCCTGCCCTTCTCCTCCTTCCCGTTTTCTATGTCCATTTCCTGCCATCCCTGTGTCTTCTCTTCTCTCCCCCCCCCCCCCCCCCTCTCTCGCTCTCTGACCTTCAGCCCTGTTTACTGTTTCTGCCAGTTCAAGTTCTATAGTGGCACTCTAGTTGTAAACCAGTAAGTCATTAATACAACTTTCCCTTTGCTAACAACGTTTCACTATGTATTAAAAAGAATGTAGTCTGTGTCTAAACGTTTATTACATTACCGGGAAAAAATCAGAGGTAAATCGGAAAGGTACATTTGAAATTTTCGGTAACAATGTTTTCCCTGTATATATTACATACATTATCAAAAATTAGGTACCTAAAAACACGCTTGTATTAGAATGAAACGTTGTGCCCAAATTTGAAAACACACTGTCAAGAAATTTCGGAGATACACGATTCTGAACAAGCGAACATTTACCTTTTTATTTATATAAATGTGGATGCAGATAGCTTTCAATATCTTATTTTTACATCCCAAGGCGAAAGAGACTTTTCAGCAGTGTGCTGAAGACCATGTTCTTACGGACTGATAAGTTAAGACGTGGCTGTAAAAGCACTGGAGACCTGTTCCATAGCCCAATCGGTCACCACAACAGCCGCTGAAAACGTTCGTAATACCGCGACGCAAGGCCGGTCGAGCGAAAGTGCGAGCACAATTTACCAGCGCGCTGCATGCATTCCGCACATGCCTCACGATCGTAATTAACTGCAATACCGGCCGTGCATGGCGGGAAATCTAATTAACCGGGACAGCGGCTATCAACTGGGTAACGCAGGGAATCTCATTTCCGAGATTTCGCTTCAGCGAAGACGACAGAGCACGCCGAGTGCCTATGTGAGAGGCAACCCACACGACATCCGAGTGTCGCACTTCCCCCGTCACAGGCGCTGTCTGCTAGCAGTGTGTTCCCTACTGCAGTCAATTACGATCATGACGTATCCGCGAGAGGCACACAGCGCGCTAATAAACTGTGAGACGTGGGTGGCCGCCGTCAGTCTTGGACGGCTCAGCTGAAGGCGTGTGGCAGGTTCCCAGTCAAAACATCGTGGGTAGTGCTAAGAAAAGACCGCCTGCGTTCCCGAAGAGTCTTCGAGTATGTAGTACGCCGTGAAGATTTCAAAATTCACAGGCCCGATGATAAAATGCACCGCTGAATTATTTAATTTCGCGAGGTGTGTACATTAGTTTCCTTTCCCTGCTTTTATCTGACGGCATAATTCTCCCTGAGGAAGTTTTTCGTCATGTGTTTCTTCATTGTTACTTGAGAAGGCTGCCGGTATTGTGGGATGCTGTGGGCTTTTTAACCACAAGAAAAGACAGTACGAATTTGCATTAAATTTTGCGTTACGACTACACTTAATTATAGCACCGCTTTGGAAATGACGACGACGACGACGACGACGACGACGACGACGACGACAACAACAACAACAACAACCAGTGATAAAGTCCTCAGAAACGAAAAAAAATTTATAGTTGCCTAGTTACTAGGACAAGGGATCCAACTGACTTTCGGACATCAACTGGTTCATTATAAACCATTGTTTTCGATACCTAGGGCATGAAATCGACCGACAAGTTGTGCAGAGTGAACACTGTTTACGAGGCGCTGAATGGAGATGAAGATAAAATTCAGAAAGTGAAACAAGTCAATGAAATGAAATCTTAACTTTTACTCCTGGGGCCACACAAAGAACATATTCCGTCCAGTTGACTGCAGCATGTGGACATTTAACAACTGGACATCAAATCACAACAAACTCCAAAACAATGACGAAAGCGAAATGGAATGAGTAGTTCAATACCATAAGAGCAAGCTACAAAAAACATACCTGGACTGTATACGGAAAACTGCAGTGACCAGCATTAATATCCGTACCGAATAATACTCCCTTACATTCACGTTATCAGTCCCTAAGATAGCCAGCTTGCGCTGGTTGGTTGTTGTGGCAGGGAAGCATCTTCAAAGTCGCCGTCAAAACTGCTGAACTCAGATGCCACCGAGGACTGGGGTTAAAAAAACATCCAACAGCAACGCAAGGCTTCGCTCAACAGCAGCGATGCAAAAATGTTACAAAGCAACCCAATGGATCGACGAGCGAGTTCACCTGTCTTGAGCGACTAGATGAGATAATTCGAAAAAAATCTAGCCACTATGAAAGCACAACTGAATCATTTACACGAGTTGTTAATGCAAGCGATGAATTCCTATCTATGTTCTGTCACCACGGTCAAACTATACACTGTGCTCACAACGGCAGCTACTCAGATCCCAACTGAACGGAAATAACCATGAACTACCTGGAAGAATAACCCAATTTCGTGTAAATTGGTTAGGGTAGTATGGTATGACATAGTAAACGGGGCCATACCAACAGGACAAGGCTTTATAAAATAAAACTAAGACCTTCACCGCAGTGTATGAAATGCTAATTAATCGAAACCTTGCGACGTATCTTTGGCGGGATCAAACTGAGATAGGGATATGGACCAGGAAAAAATGAGTAGTCATTGGGAGGACCACTAAGAACTAATAAGGCCGGCCGCGGTGGCCGAGCGGTTCTAGGCGCTTCAGCTCGGAGCCGCGCGACTGCTACGGTCGCAGGTTCGAATCCCTGCCTCGGGCATGAATGTGTGTGATGTCCTTAGGTTAGTTAGATTTAGGTAGTTCTAAGTTCTAGGGGACTGATGACCACCGATGTTAAGTCTCATAGTGCTCAGAGCCATTTGAACCATTTTTTGAACTTGTCAGGTAATGGGTCACCCTCTAAGGCCAACAGGAAGGCACCAGTGACAACCTGATTATCCCTTGGACACCGATGGATGCGGCAGACAAAATGAGCACCTCGTCACTCTAAGCTGGCATGCAGCTCGTCATCATACTGCAAAAGAAGGTCCCTGTGGAATATAATACCCTGGCCATATTTAAGCTCTTATGGCGCGTGATGGAAACAGAAACATCACCCGTCTTTTCACAGGCGAGTAATGCCCGTGATTGGGCAGTGGATACTGTTTTTATGAAGACTGACACAGATCGCATTTTGGATAACCCCTCCACCTTCCCAAACTTGTCCTCTAAACGCTCCACAAAAAACGGAGGCATCCTTGACATGAATGATTCCCCATCAACTCTCGTAGAAACGAGGTACCGTGGCGAATAGGGTTTGCTGCTGTCCTTAGCCTGGTGTTCCTCCCATGGTGTGGCCAGGGAGGGGAAAGATTTGGGGTCATACTTCTTCGCATTAAAGCTAGACCTCGACCGCTTACAGACTGCTGGTGATGGACCACCAGCAAAAGATGACGTAGTAAGCTTCGTGGCATGTCATCTGCCCTGATGCCATCCACTTCGACCAGGTGCCCTCCCCACAGGCGCCGCCCAGCCGCAGCAAAGGCCACTTGGCAGGATGACCATTGCCGGGAGTCCCGATGCCTCAGGGTGACGGGCATCTACTCCTTGGCACACGCGGGGAGTTAACGGCGCAGGCATTAGCTGAGCGATCCCTTCATAGTCAGGGGGGCTACAACCAATAGGGTACATGGCGAACCCACCACAACGGACTGGCTACTGTGCTGGATATGAGGTGCAAAGAAGTCCATGATCATCGTCGGCGCAGAAAGAGACACCGCACAGTGGATGGAGGGAAAGGCACCCGAGAAGGTGTCCTCGCCCAACAGCAGGGGAATGAGCGGAACTGCAATTCCACGACGATAAAGTATGCTGAAGATCTCAGTGCACGGTGGACACTATGCACCATGTAAGGCGCCCTTCCCCAATCGGCTCGCTCTTCAGAACAATTTTGGAGAATGTAGGTCAAATCCTACAGTGGACCATCACAAAAGGCCGAAACGTTTGAGACTCCGTTTAGTCGCCTCTTACGACAGGCAGAAACACCTCGGACCTATTCTAACCCCTGGACCTGCAGGGGTGACGTCGGTTAGATTTCAATTTATTGTCTGCAGTTCGTGCAAAAACTGAAGCGCAGGAAGCACCTGAAGATGAACATTTCGCCTGCAAACTCTATGAGCGACGAAGCAACCTTCAGTTTACCTGGAAAAGTTAATCGCCACAATGTGGGATAGTGGGGCACTGAAAATCCTCAAAATTGTGGCGCATGAACTATGTACTGTCACAGACGAAGCTGTATTTGCCTTTTTTAGTGTTCTGTCCCTCAGTCGCTAAAAACGGATCCCTTACAGGGTAACTTCTTGTCGTATGTCTGTCTGACAAAATCCCAGTTTCTCAGGAATGTTTAAAGGTATCAAGTTGAAATTTATGTGACACATTAAGGTCTACTGTCGCTTGGCGGTGCAAAAACCTGCAGCATTTAAGTCACCAAAACCAAAAGATACGCCCATTTATGTCAAATATTTTGATACTAGAAAACTCACTAATCAAACCTTACTGGATACTTCCTGTTGACCTAGAATAGAAAACTCACTAATCAAACCTTACTGGATACTTCCTGTTGACCTAGAATCGAGATATTTGGCAAGAAGCAAGGTTTAACAATACAAGCAATAGAAAAAATTGGTTATTTGTAGTGATGATAAATGTCGTGTGACTAGGGCCTCCCGTCGGGTAGACCGTTCGCCGGGTGCAAGTCTTTCGATTTGACGCCACTTCGGCGACTTACACGTCGATTGGGATGAAATTATGATGATTAGGACAACGCAACACCCACACTCTGGGCGGAGAAAATCTCCGACCCAGCCGGGAATCGAACCCGGGCCCTTAAGACTGACATTCTGTCGCGCTGACCACTCAGCTACCGGGGGCGGACGTTATTTGTAATTATATCACAAGTCATGCACAAAAAAATACAGATTGGTTAACAGAGTGGAAAAATTCAAGTATCTTGGAGAATACATACAAAGAGGATCAAACAAGGCATCCAATACGGAACGAACAGAAAAACTTTAGAAAGCGTGCAAACTTACATGGACGCACTACAATAAAAGAAGCATCTCAAGACAGGCGAAACTCAGGCACTACAATACAGTTGTACTACCAGAAGCCCTCCATGCATCAGAAACGACCACAATCAGGGAATCAGGCATCACAAAGACAGAAAAGATAGTACATAATATCCTTCGAAAAATGTTTAGCGATGGTACACGGATGAAGAGGCCAACTAAAGAGCTATACGAACATACAGACAGATTCATAGACATAATCAGAAAACGTCGAGTAACATTATTTGGGCACATACAGAGAATGAGCAACACCAGACTCACAAAGAGGCTTTTTTTTGTAGTGAAGAACTCAATAAAAAAATGGTTGCATGAAATAGAAGAAGACCTAAAACAAGCAGGAATCAATTAAGAAATGATAGATGAAAGAGACAAAGTCAGGAACAAAGTTATGAACACGAAATTTGAAGTAAAAATGGGAAGAGACCAGAGAAAATATGGACAGAATAAAGGAAACACGAACACAGTCAAAGAATGAAGAGGTTTTGGGAACAGAAAAAAGAAGAAAAAACGTAAAAGGGGAAAATTGAATAATCATGTAATATTCAGATTCAATCACTGTCTTGGGTGAAAAATGTATAACAACAATAAATCACATGGAAAAAATGTATTATTCGTTATCTGTCTGTCTGTCCTATTAAGACCCCTTTTTTCTCAGGTATGGGCAGACGTTTATCGATATCCGATATCGATGCAGGAAAAAATCGTCAATATTCTTGTCTCCCGGGATGGATGAACTGTCTACATACATTATTAAGATTGTACAGAACCATAAGTGCGCGAGTCCTAATAGCACTTGCTCGGATTTTTCTTGTTTGAGAAGACTATGACACCGCAAAATGCGAATTTGGTGAGTTTACAGTTTGAGATATTCGCTATTTTTGACTTCATTAAAACAGCAAATACGAGTAGTTAATACTTTCAGCCAGAAGGCAAATACTTGTTTGTAAATAATGATTAATGTATAATGAGGCGTCGCATGGCGACGGTGGAATTTTCTAAATAATGTAATTCGTCGTCTTTGGGCGGCAAACAGAAAAATACGGATAGATATACGATCCTTCACTATTTTGTTCGCTGGAGAACAAATGAAGCCTTGAGCGCTAAAAGACTTTTACTGTTTTTCTCGAGTAAGACGGACGCAGATTTGTGGCGGTCTGATCTAATTATTTTTACTAAATAAATAAAAACGTGTTCCGTCTAAGTTTTGAGTGAAGTGTAGGAAGAAGAACTGTTGTAACTTACCGTGACGAAGCACGAGCGACTCAAGAGGACAATGGCTATATAAAAGAGCGCTCAATGGACATGATATGGACATAAAAATCTACCGTCATTGTAGTATTAAGCTTAAGGTACGATATATGTTTTAGTTATAATAAATATTTGTTCTGGGAATACTGAATCATTTAGCAGTGCTCATTTCTATTATCTCCTCAGTATTATTTTCATTTTAATTATGCATTTTGCTAATATTACAGACTCCAAGATCAGCAGTCCAATGTGCGTGTTACATTGATAAAAAGAAAACTGTTTTATCGTCTTCTTGCATCAGCTTTAATATTGAATTTCTCTTTTGTGTGATGTTACAGTTGTTTTTGCGCCCTTAAGAACTTTCTGGTCCCTTAGGAAATTTTTTTTGTCATAACAATAACTTCACAACCGGGTATGACCGTATCTACGATCATGAAGTAATTAGAAAGACGATAACGCAACTTCTTAATCAATAGCACGCTAGTTGTGACTGCCTCAAGCCACGCGAAACCGCAAGTAAAAACTATTCACATCTCATAATGCAATATTTTATGACAATGGTCAATCCATGATTCTTACGCCAATTGTGATTGATAAAACAGTTAGTTAAATCTCAATTTCCAACTTTCCATTGAATAGCAACATCACTTCTATTTTGTAACATCACAAGTTCTATTCAGCCATTAATCACATTTGAATATGTAAAACTTGGGAAAATATAGAGCTTTGAAAAGTAGTGAATCACTTGTAGTAACGCTGTACGAGAATGGGTGGAACAACTCCGTTGCTACATGCATTTTAACGAAAATTATCAATCTTTATTTTGTAAAGTAGAAAAGTTTATTTTTTCAAAAAGAAACTCAGTTTAGAAAGTAAAATGAGATATTTAAGGTATAGCTGTTCAGAAAAAAGTGTATCAAAACTGTGAGTAAACAATGGTATACGGGCGACACGGCAGAGCGGAAGCTCGGTGCAGTGACGAGTCGGAAGAGCGGCCTTGTAGTTGGCCGTTACGCGTGGCCCGCTCTGTCCCTGCTGTGAAGCTTTTGGGCCCGCAGCCTGCGGCGGGCCGGTCGTTATGAGCCGCTGTGGCGAACCGCACGCGAGAAGCCACAGATGCGGGCTGCCGGCTCGCGTGTTTAGCGGGATGCGCCGATATTTAGCGGCCGCGAAAGAGCCGACGCGTTCGAGGGACTCGTGCGCAACGGACCGTCCAGTCGGCCGTGTCACGCACCGGGTTCTGACCACGTGTCATTAACGTTACGGTGAACAGTACAGAGACGGAGAAAAGAGAGCAGAAGCTTTCGAAACGTCGCGCTGCAGAAGAATGGTGAACATCTGATGAGAAAGTCGAGTAAATAATGACGAGGTACTAGATCGAATAGTGGAGGAAAGGGCTTTAATGTACAACTTAATTAACAAGGGGAGGGGTCACCGATTTCGACCAGGTTTTGCATGGACGTTCTATAAAAAAAATTAAGATACTTGTTTCGGCTTTTTGCCAGACACTGTAACATCAAATGGTTCAAATGGCTCTGAGCGCTATGGGACTTAACTTCTGAGGTCATCAATTCCCCTAGAACTTAGAACTACTTAAACCTAACTAACCTAAGGACATCACACACATCCATGCCCGAGGCAGGATTCGAACGTGCGACCGTAGCAGTCTCGCGGTTCCGCACTGAAGCGCCCAGAACCGCTCGGCCACTGCGGCCGGCTCACTGTAACATCCACGAGATAAATTTTAGCTACAGTGCGACGAGAGGAAATTATGCCTGTAACAGCTATAAACATTATCTATTCGATATATCAAAAAATAATGAAAACGATGATAAATATTAATTATTTATATAACATTATATGATGTAATTGGACATATCGATGTGTATCATACAACGACAATGATAATTGTAAATTCCTTTTATGATCTGCGTTTGTCTTCCTTTGTTTTTACCTTTTGTTGGTTGGCTTTTGTAGGTTCCGGATGCATATCAAACTGAGGTCCGTTAAGAAATTGTAATTATTTGTTAATTATTACTTGAGAATAGAGTTCATTATTATTCTAAATATGAGTGAATAATTATTTGTAACTTTAATTCCTCTCTCAGTAAGCATTATCTGTGTTAATTATTTCTTTCCGCTGCAAGGAGCGCAGCCATTGATGATAGCGATTTGTATCGCGTTTTTGTCTGTGCTTTCCTTAGAAAAAAATCAAATGTTTGCTCGATGATGTCTAAATAGTGCACAATACGAAAGTAAAGTTTAATAAGCATTTCAAATACTTATCTTATTTGCTCTAACAATAGGAAGTCTCTATCAATTGTCTGCCGCCATCTTAACAATTATCTCAGCGGCAGATTCAAATTACGCAACTCTGCAGATATAAATGTCGGACGTAATACAAATGTGTAAAAACAAATGTGCACCGATGGTCCCGAACTCATGTTAATGAAAATAATTCGAATCAGATTGGTTCTTTAAAAAGAGTGCTCATAGCACGATCCTTATAACAAACTTTTCTAGCTGATAGATTTGATTCGTATTGACAAGGTGTGCAGGGCACGACCAGGACTTCAACATGTCCAAACAGGAGGACGCAACTCTCAACCGTTTTCGAGAAAATCGAGTGAAAATTTTAGGGGTGGTTATATACTTTGTATGGTCGCTAGCATTCAGATAGTCCGTAGCCGAGTGGGTATGCGGTTAGAATCTGGCCACTGGTGGTCTCTTTTTTCCATTCCCATATTACTCTGACGAAGTGCAGTATTAAAGCAATCCCTCCCAAATGTAATCCGCTGGTGGAGCCTTGCTATGTTTATTTTTACATGCAGGCGAAGAATCTTACGATATGACTAGAAAACTGCGCGTACGTCATCGGGCACACTAGACATTTTCTAGAGAAGAATGCATAAAAATTCTGTCAGCCTTACACCATCAGTCGTCTGAACCAATATTAGGTGACCTGCTTCGATATGCGTGGTACGCCATTAAATCGTGTGATGACCGAGAACTGTCTAAGAACGCAAACAGAGTATGTTTTGCAACAGACACGTTGAAAAATCATGAGCATACAAATAATCAGCCTTAATCTCACGTGCTGTATGTCTCAATAATTATTGTTTTCCATGTTTCTACTACCAGTATCATCCTGATGCGTGCACTGCTCCACAGGTTACATATTGCACTTGTCACAAGTGTAGACACAATAATATAAATGAAATGACTATATTGAATTGATTGGAAGTTCTCGTGTATCTTTTTTATTTCCAATCTCCATACCAAAAAAAGTTCTTCCTTTTTTCAGGAGAAATATTATGCAGATAAAAAAAAAGAATCATTAAATGCTGATAATCTGCAGAGTCATATTAAAACTTGTAAGAATTACGTGGGAACGAAAGAAAAGTACGAGCAGCGAGATTAGGTCCAGAGTCTCTTTCTAGCTCGGCTGCGGGCTACTTGAATATACGCGCGCCTAAAATTTTCACACTAGAAAACGTTCGTGTGCTAAGCTCGGACAAGCCTGGAAAAACCTGAAAGAAGTGTATTTTCTTCGAGGGCCACTCTCTCCCTCAGTACAGAACAGCATATCTTCGAGATTCTTAGTCAGTTAGAAAAACTCTCAAGCATTGGCGAACAAGGACCAATACTAAATGTTCCACCTGATCTGACGCATATATTTCCGCAATAGAACGAAAACTTTTTGCATGCATGTATACAATTTTTGCAGAATATTTATAGAAGTATTGTCGGCACCTGACTGTAAAGTCTATCATCGCGACAATGTTCTCAATTTGCAAGCTTTAGCGCGCTGATCAGCGACTCATTCAGCAATCGAACGCCGCGCTGTTTGAGGCGCCATGTCACGAATTGCGCGGCCCCTCCTGCCGGAGGTTCCACTTGTTCTTAGCATAAGTTAGTTTAAGTAGTGTGTAAGTCTAGGGACCGATGACTTCAGCAGGTTGGTCCCTTAGGAATTCTCTCTCTCTCTCTCTCTCTCTCTCTCTCTCTCTCTCTCTCTCCCCCCCCCCCCCCCCCCCCCGGCGGCACTCATCCCTCTCCAACCGTCCCTGCACCAATGAGATTACTGCGCCTCTTCCACACCATCGACTTTGTCTCAATTGCCTACTCGAGAGAAGTGGGTCTACTGCAGCAACCCTGGCATCTATTCCCGTACTGCGTCTCATCTGTTTGGAGTGGTCGTTTTCGTTTACACGTCAGCGCCAAAACTGCATGTGCTGTGTAGTTTGGCATCTGAACGCTGAAGTGTGGTTATATGGGACATTTCTTTTTACGAAAAAAATCTAAATAAATGTATAGTAACAAAATATACGAACAAGCAATGGTAATGTTTATTAATGATCGAAGCCAAATTCACTGTGGACGTACTTTTCAAAGGTCGCATGGTAAATTCTTTGCACTCCTGCGATCTGAAGGAACAGGGAAAGTGCCGTCCAAACATTTCACGACATAGGCATTTCTTTGCTGGACAAAATATGTAACTGCGTAAACATCAAACGATATTTAGAACGCAGTAATGCGCGCCTTTATTACTTTATCCTCTGCATCTTATTTTATTGCTAAGTGTCAAATAACGGCGATAAATTATTTCTCTTGTTAAATAGTTGTGATATTTTCACTATTGAAATAACTTTTATTAGAAGATATTTACCTATTTACGTTGTTATTTATGCGCAGTGTAGGCTTTTTCTTTTAACAAGGTAAATAACTTTTTGCTTTCGGGGATTTCGTCTTTGCTGTCGGAGAACGCTGGTAGGAAAAAAAATATTGGGCTCTACTGCAACCTTTCCAGTGTGTCACGGAAACAAAGCAAATAACACAATAAAGATTAAGACGACACGAAAACACAAAATCAGTATCTATACCGGCAGTGAGGTCGGCCAGAATAGCTTAGATTCAAAGGGAGTGACAAGAGTATGTAAACAATGGTTTCGTATTCTGGACAACGTTGGAAGTTTGTTCCTTATATGGATAAACAAAAAGCAATTTCAAATTGCTTCAAATGGCTCTGAGCACTATGGGACTTCTGAGGTCATCAGTCCCCTAGAACTTAGAACTACTTAAACCTAACTAACCTAAGGACATCACGCAGTTCGATGGCCGAGGCAGAACTCGAACCTGCGAACGTAGCGGTCGCGCGGTTCCAGACTGTAGCGTCTAGAACTGCTCGGCCACTCCGGCCGGCAAGCAATTGCAAGACGACACTTTAAGGAGAACATCGTTTGTGAGAAGGTGAGAATAATTTTCGCCGATCTCGTTAAGAAGACGCCAGGATCGCCGGCGGGCCGGAGAAATGTTTAAGGGAAGCCGTGGGTGGTTCGAGAAGTTTAAGAGTTCTGACATAAAGGCAGCAGAGAACATCATCAACTTGAAGATGGACGTAGATCCTGAGGTTACCTGCCGCAACAGCTGGAAAAAGATGCCGAAGCGTACCTTTGTAACAGCAGAGGAGAATTCACTGCCCAGTCACAAGCCAATGAAAGACCGTAACACACTGGTATCCTGTGCCAAAGCAAGGAACGATTTGAAAATTAAACCGCTGCTTGTTTACCATTCAGAAACTCAACCAGCCTTCACGAAGTGTTAAGACCAGAAGAGCAGGTTAAGTGTGTTGTGGAGGTCCAACAACAAGCCTTGTCGTGACACGAACTTTGTGACTGGATCAGTGAAGTGTTTGGTCCGTCAGTGAAAAAATATCTGCTTGAGATGAATCAGGTAGCCCTGTCTTGCACGCTGCTGCCCATTCTCCAGGCCTACAAGACCACTTCCTCGAAGAATTTCAATTGATTAGTATCCAATTTCTGCCTCCCAACACCACTCCATTACACCGGCCTATGGACCAGTAGATTATTTTTAACTTTAAGAAGCTCTACACTAAAGCATCCCACGAGCATTGCTTTGAATTGACTGAAGCTGCCAATCTCACTCTCAGAGTTCACTTCAACATCGTTGCCTGGGTCAAAGTGACCGAAAAGGCGTGGAAAGTGGTTACCAAGAGAACCCTCCCTTCTCCTTCGATAAGCTTTGGCCGGAGTGCGTTGTCGAATGTGACTCTGAGGCATTTGAGTCAGTACCTGTGCAGCCTGTACCCAATGAGACTGTGTCTTTCACCCAGAGCATGGGACTAGAAGTGGATAACAAAGATATCGATGAGCTTAAAAGGGGAAGATCACAGCCTAGAAATGACCACCGAATAGCTTACGGAGTTGCAGTGAGTTTCACAACAGGAAGTTGTGGAGAGGAGTTCTTCTTCTTCTTCTTCTTCTTCTTCTTCTTCTACAGAGGAGGAGGAGGAGGAGGAGGAGGAGGAGGTAACAGCAAAGCAGCAATCTCCTGGCGCAGTAAGAGAAATGCTGAAAGCATGGGAATCTGTCGCACCGTTCACTGAAAATGAAATGGCTACGCGCGCTAAAATTTTATTTGACGATAATGCTGTGTCGCATTTTCGCCAAGTGTTGAAGCGTCGGAGAAACAAATTACTACAGATAGCTTCCTAGCAAGAAAGAATTACTTATCTATCGTGAATAATGAAGTACATAATACTGTATGTATAGTTTTCTTCCAATAAATGGCATGCATAAGATAAAACTCCTAATACACTATTGGCCATTAAAATTGCTACACCACGAAGATGACGTGCTACAGACGCGAAATTTAACCGACAGGAAGAATATGCTGTGATATGCAAATGATTAGCTTTTCAGAGCATTCACACAAGGCTGGCGCCGGTAGCGACACCTAAACGTGCTGACATGAGGAAAGTTTCCAACCGATTTCTCATACACACACAGCAGTTGACCGGCGTTACCTGGTGAAACGTTGTTGTGATGCCTCGTGTAAGGAGGAGAAATGCGCACCATCACGTTTCCGACTTTGATATAAGTCGGATTGTAGCCTATCGCGATTGTGGTTTATCGTATCGCGACATTGCTGCTCTCGTTAGCCGAGATCCAATGACTCTTAGCAGAATATGGAATCGGTGGGTTCAGGAGGGTAATACGGAACGCCGTGCTGGATCCCAACGGCCTCGTATCACTAGCAGTCGAGATGACAGGCATCTTATCCGCATGGCTATAACGGATCGTGCAGCCACGGCTCGATCCCTGAGTCAACAGATGGGGACGTTTGCAAGACGACAACCATCTGCACGAATAGTTCGACGACGTTTGCAGCTCGGAGACCATGGCTGCGGTTACCCTTGATGCTGCTTCACAGACAGGAGCGCCTGCGATGGTGTACTCAACGACGAACCTGGGTGCACGAATGGCAAAACGTCACTTTTTCGGATGAATCCAGGTTCTGTTTACAGCATCATCATGGTCGCATCCGTGTTTGGCGACATCGCGGTGGACGCACATTGGAAGCGTGTATTCGTCATCGCCATACTGGCGTATCACCTGGCGTGATGGTACGGGGTGCCATTGGTTATACGTCTCGGTTACCTCTTGTTCGCATTGACGGCACTTTGAACAGTGGACGTTACATTTCCTTTGTGTTACGACCCGTGGCTCTACCCTTCATTCGATCCCTGCGAAACCCTACATTTCAGCAGGATAATACACGACCGCATGTTGCAGGTCCTGTACGGGCCATTCTGGATACAGAAAATGTTCGACTGCTACCCTGGCCAGTACATTCTCCAGATCTCTCACCAATTGAAAACGTCTGGTCAATGGTGGCCGAGCAACTGGCTCGTCACAATACGCCAGTCACTACTCTTGATGAACTATGGTATCGTGTTGAAGCTGCATGGGCAGCTGTACCTGTAGACGCCATCCGAGCTCTGTTTGACTCAATGCCCAGGCGTATCAAGGCCGTTATTACGGCCAGAGGTGGTTGTTCTGGGTACAGATTTCTCAGGATCTATGCACCCAAATTACGTGAAAATGTAATCACATGTCAGTTATAGTATAATATATTTGTCCAATGAATACCAGTTTATCATCTGCATTTCTCCTTGATATAGCAATTTTAATGGCCAGTAGTGTACTTTTTCTGCTTGGAGCGCATTATCCCAGTTTACATTAATTTATGTGGGATAAATTGTTTCGATTAACGTGTGTTTCGCACTATAAGTAAGATTCTGGAACAAATCATAGTCATTATGTGAGGTTCCATTGTAGTATGATGGTCTCTGCGCCTTTCGGTACGTTGCCATTATAACTGTTCGTAGGCTGGTGTGATGTGGTTGAAAAAGCCAACGTCACACGTGTATAGTACACAAGTATTCGTCAGTTCCACGTTTACATTTACGTCTACAACAACATTCCGCAAGCCGCCTGAAGTTAGGTGGCTGAGGGCACTTCTCTCACCACTAAATGATCCCCTCCCCCTCCTTCCCCATTCCTCTCGCGAATGGTGCGTGGGATAACGATCGTCGGTAACTCTCTCCATTAGATACAGTTTCTCAAATTGTCTTGTTGTGGTCATTTCTCGAGACGTAGGTGGGATGAGTACTATGTTGTCCGACTCTTCCCGGGAAGTACTCTCTCGAGATTTCAGCAGTAAACCTCTCCGTTATGCACAACGCCTCTCTTGTGGAGTTTGTTGAGCTTCTCTGCCAACACTCTCGCGCCGTCTAAACGAACCTGTGACAAAACGCGCCGCCGTGAAGTGCCTTGTAAGCCACTTCTTTAGTGAATGGGTTACACTTCCTGAAGCGTCTACCCATGAAACTCCTTCATGCATCTGCTTTTCCTTCTATTTATTTTCTGTGGTAATTCCAGTTAAGTCGCTCCGGATAGATACCACCAGAGATATTTTGTGGTAGTAAATGTTTCCAACACTTCGTCATCAGTAGTGGAGTCGTACACAGTATTCAAAATGTATTTATTTTCCTATGTATGCTCAATCTGCTACATTTATTCACGTTCACGGTCAACTACCAAACCCCGCACTATTTATCAACCCTCTGCAGGCCGTTCTGCAAATCGTTACTGTCTTCTGGCGTTGCCACCTTGTTAGACAACCGCATCATCTGCGAGCAGCATTCAAGAGCTTCCGTCGCATTCTGCTACATATTAGATCATTCGTATACCGGGTGACAATTATTGAAATACATTAAATAAAATCGTCATAACTTCTTAACAGTTTGAGTTAGGACGTTCAAACTGCACGGTTGGTGGCGTGGCATGATCGGAATTCGCATGCGCAGTACCGTTTGGTCTCTACGAAGCCCACTTTCATTTGGACGGGTTCGTCAATAAGCAAGAAGTGGAGCATTTGGGGGACTGAGAATCCGCATTTCGCGATCGAAAAGTCTCTTCACCCTCAGCGGATGACTGTGTGACGTACGCCGGCCGGTGTGGCCGAGCGGTTCTAGGCGCTACAGTCTGGAACCGCGCGACCGCTGCTGTCGCAGTTTCGAATCCTGCCACGGGCATGGATGTGTGTGATGTCCTTGGGTTGGTTAGCTTTAAGTAGTTCTAAGTTCTAGGAGAGTGATGACCTCAGATGTTAAGTCCCATAGTGCTCAGAGCCATTTGAACCATTTTTTTGGTGTGACGTGCAGTGTCCAGTCATGGAATAATCAGTGCGATATTCCTTGATGACACAGTGACTACGGAACGGTACGTGAAGATTGTGGAAGATCGTTTCGTCCCCCTTATCCAAAGTGACTCTGATTTCGACAAGATGTGGTTCATGCAAGGCAGAGCTCGACCCCATCGACGCAGGAGAGTGTTTGATGTCCTGGAGAAGCGCTTTCAGGACCGCATTTCGGCTCAGAGGTACCCAGAGGCCACTGGCATGGGCCTCGATTGGTCGCCATGTTCTCCGGATCTGATCACATGCGACTCCTTTTTGTCGGGCTATATTAAAGACAAGGTGTACAGCAATACCACCAAAACCATTGCTGAACTGAAAACAGCCATTCAGGAGCTCATCGACGTTCCGACACTTCAGCGGGTCATGCAGAATTTCGCTATTCGTCTGCGCCACATCATCACCCATGATGTCAGTCATATCGAACGTGTCGTAACCTAAATTGGAACGTCTGTAGTGAGGTTTAGATGTTGAATAAAGTATGTGCACGCCGTAGTTTGTAACTAATTTTCGTTTTTTTTTCATATAGTTCAGTAACTGTCACCCTGTACGTTGTCAACAGTGACGATCCTACCATACTTCCTTGGGGGTGCCCCCTAAATTCCCTTTACATTGTCGATTTCGTACCGTTAAGAGCGAAATGTTCTGCTATTTCTGCAAGTAAGCCATGAATCCAGTCGCAAATCTGGCACAATAGTGGATAAGCACTTTTTTTCACTGCGTGGCAGTGCAGGACTGTGTCAAATGCCTTCCGAAAGTAAATGGATATGGAACGAACCTGGGTGCCACTACCTACAGCGTTGTGGACCTCATGGAGCGACAACGCAGTTGAGTTTCGCAAGGGAGATATCTATAGATCATTGACGTCACACACACACACACACACACACACACACACACACACACACACACACACACACTTACTTGCGCTGTAGTTGGATTCTGATTTACACGCAGGCACGAAAGGCGGGCACAATAGTCGATTTCGACCACAAAGACGCTTGTGTAAAACTGGCTTTAAGGCTGGTTCACACAGGGCCACTAATTAAGTCGAGAAGCTACTTATTTAGTTTAAAAAAATGGTTCAAATGGCTCTGAGCACTATGGGACTTAACATCTGAGGTCATCAGTCCCCTAGAACTTAGAACTACTTAAACCAAACTAACCTAAGGACACCACACATATCCATGCACGAGGCAAGATTCGAACCTGCGACCGTAGCCGTCGTGCGGTTCCAGACTGAAGCGCCTAGAACCGCTCGGCCACACCGGCCGGCTACTGATTTAGTACCTCTGCTTCACGGCTAAATGGCAGTTATGCAAGTATGCGTTCACACTTGACTTAGTTGGCAGTCACTGCTGGGTGTAGTCGAGGGCATAGTGCAACATGATCCGGAGAGCGAGGGCTAACCAAGCTGTAAGTCTTGCAGCAGTGGTTATACTGAAGAGGTGGAAGAATGCATTTAAACTTTAAGGGAGAGAAAGTGGACACGAAAATTGATTGGCCAAAGAGACTTGCATAGTGCATCCAATGTGCTCTTGAAAGAATTCGCAATTGAAGGGAATGACGGAAAGTTGCTTCAATTTTCTGCCAGAAAAAGTATGTAGTTAAATCCAAGACTGATAGTCATTTAAGAAGATAACCAATATGTTCGCTGTAGTACGATGTTCAGAATCCAAGAACAAACAATAAATACTGATATGGCGCTTTTAATTTGATGTTTGATCTCCTTCCTCTGAAACCCCGATATTCCCATCGCATTTTCCAGCTCTGCGATTGGCTTGGCTGCTTTGTTTCTGTACAGTGGGCATTTCACGTTCCACAAGCAATCCTGTTCCACTTAAATACACTCCTGGAAATTGAAATAAGAACACCGTGAATTCATTGTCCCATGAAGGGGAAACTTTATTGACACATTCCTGGGGTCAGATACATCACATGATCACACTGACAGAACCACAGGCACATACACACAGGCAACAGAGCATGCACAATGTCGGCACTAGTACAGTGTATATCCACCTTTCGCAGCAATGCAGGCTGCTATTCTCCCATGGAGACGATCGTAGAGATGCTGGATGTAGTCCTGTGGAACGGCTTGCCATGCCATTTCCACCTGGCGCCTCAGTTGGACCAGCGTTCGTGCTGGACGTGCAGACCGCGTGAGACGACGCTTCATCCAGTCCCAAACATGCTCAATGGGGGACAGATCCGGAGATCTTGCTGGCCAGGGTAGTTGACTTACACCTTCTAGAGCACGTTGGGTGGCACGGGATACACGCGGACGTGCACTGTCCTGTTGGAACAGCAAGTTCCCTTGCCGGTCTAGGAATGGTAGAAAGATGGGTTCGATGACGGTTCGGATGTACCGTGCACTATTCAGTGTCCCCTCGACGATCACCAGTGGTGTACGGCCAGTGTAGGAGATCGCTCCCCACACCATGATGCCGGGTGTTGGCCCTGTGTGCCTCGGTCGTATGCAGTCCTGATTGTGGCGCTCACCTGCACGGCGCCAAACACGCATACGACCATCATTGGCACCAAGGCAGAAGCGACTCTCATCGCTGAAGACGACACGTCTCCATTCGTCCCTCCATTTACGCCTGTCGCGACACCACTGGAGGCGGGCTGCACGATGTTGGGGCGTGAGCGGAAGACGGCCTAACGGTGTGCGGGACCGTAGCCCAGCTTCATGGAGACGGTTGCGAATGGTCCTCGCCGATACCCCAGGAGCAACAGTGTCCCTAATTTGCTGGGAAGTGGCGGTGCGGTCCCCTACGGCACTGCGTAGGATCCTACGGTCTTGGCGTGCATCCGTGCGTCGCTGCGGTCCGGTCCCAGGTCGACGGGCACGTGCGCCTTCCGCCGACCACTGGCGACAACATCGATGTACTGTGGAGACCTCACGTCCCACGTGTTGAACAATTCGGCGGTACGTCCACCCGGCCTCCCGCATGCCCACTATACGCCCTCGCTCAAAGTCCGTCAACTGCACATACGGTTCACGTCCACGCTGTCGCGGCATGCTACCAGTGTTAAAGACTGCGATGGAGCTCCGTATGCCACGGCAAACACGCTGACACTGACGGCGGCGGTGCACAAATTCGACGGCCAACACCGCGGTTCCTGGTGTGTCCGCTGTGCCGTGCGTGTGATCATTGCTTGTACAGCCCTCTCGCAGTGTCCGGAGCAAGTATGGTGGGTCTGACACACCGGTGTCAATGTGTTCTTTTTTCCATTTCCAGGAGTGTAGAAACAAACGTAACTGTTGTGTCGTCACTCCAACGAGCCATGTTGCTGATCCACGAGAAACAGGTGACTGACAAGAATGCAAGCTGTAAGCGTAGGCTTCCGCGGCCGTTGTCTTCTTCAATAAAATTCTTCAGGGTATCAGACCGCATCGTCATAATTTAAAATGCGCATTTTAAATTATGACGATGCGGTCTGATACCCTGAAGAATTTTATTGAAGAAGAATGCAAGCTACTAATAAGACGGCGTTGACACGTGTCCCGTGACGCGCCAGAGGTGCGTGAGCTGCTGGGACGGGGGAAGCTACCTGACCGGTTACTACGCGTATTCAACTCACTGGATCGGCTCGACTAAACCGTTTTACTTTCCAACTATACTGAACAATGTCGTTGAATCACTTGGTTGCTGAATCACTCGCCACTTGGCTGAGCTACTGGCCTAGACTGGAACAGCCTTTACAGCGCATGGCGGCGAGAAGTTTAAGAGCAGCGGCGTTGTAGACTTGTTAGTATCCGAAAGGCTTTGCTTGCCGACTTTAGCCGTGACTCACGACCCGTCAGGGTCGGTCGCCCCGTGACGTCACGCTACGTCGCGTCAAGGCTATGACGACACCAGTGAGGTCAGTGGCGGCTGCACGTAACAAACCGGTCTGCCCGTATGGCAGCCACCCGGGCACACTTCCGGGAGGCGTCTCACCTACCTGCTGCTCTCAGATACACTACGCTACACTACACTATCCATTTCCATGTCTTGGGGGAGTGCAAGATCGACAGTTCCTCTTTTGTATTTTAGTAAATGCGACGCATTTCAAGCAATTGCTTATAAGTGCCACACCTTACCTTTTTCTTCGTTCCGGCGGTATGCGCTTTCAGGAGATCAAGATACTACAATGTGTGTTTCGTCTACATACCAAGCCTACTGAACTTCTACTAATGCAGCGACAGATGCAAAAACTTTTTTTCAGTGAAACTGATGTAAACCCGTCGTCAAGCCAGTGGTTGGTTTTAACATCACGGGGCCTTAACTATGCTCGCGTAGTAGGACATTTCTGGAGACCGTAATGTTCTTCGGTAGGAATCACCGTGAGTCGCGTGAAACCCAGCTCATTCTGTACCTCCACGACATCCACAGAGCAGCAGATAACCGGCGCCTAGGTTGATATCGTGTTCCTTGACTTCGGAAGGTGTTCGCTACAGTTCCGCCCTACCAATTAGCAAAGTACGAAGGTACGGATTATCAGACCAGCGGTGCGATTATACTGACGAGTTTCTAGCAAACTGAATACAGCCTGTCTTTCTCAACGGAAAGAAATCTTCAGATGTAAAAGATACTTTGGATATACCCCGTTTTCGCGAATATTGCTGCTGTGCACAGAGAAGCCGCTACGGAAAAAAAATCGCGAACGTATTCAGCATAAACATGTGTAACGCATTGGGCGTACACAGCCAGAATGACCTATTATTGTATTATTGTAAGATTACACGGTTGCAGGGCAGTCACAGTTAGCAGTTATATCCATTAACCATATAAAAGCACACGTATGGAGGGATTTAAAGTGGAACGCCCACATAAAAGCAACTGCACGTAAAGCACATTCATCGGAAGAGTCTTCAGGAAATGTAGTCCACCAACGACGAAGGTAGCTTACAGAACCCTCGTTCGACCAATAGCTGAACATTTCTGATACTCTGGGAGCCATATTAGATAGTGTAGATAGAGGAAATAGAGAAGATCCACAGATGAGCAACGTCCGTGAACCATTCGCGACTGGAACAGGAGAATGGGGAAGTGACAATACAAAAAGTACTCTCCACCACACACCATAATGTGACTTCTGGTGTACAGGTGTAAATTTGTCTGTTCGAAATGGTATGTACTCGCCTTCCTCCAACGTTTGCACTCAATGAACCCAGCCAGTTTCAGGAGGGCATACGGTTTAATGTTGACCCAGAGGCCAAATAACAACTTTGCATTTTTATCATTAACAAACTGTTGCCGGAAGGTGAGTCAACAAGGGTTTTACAAGTTTGGAATGATAGGGAAATTTGCTAAAATAACTTACAGAAACGGTAGGCGTGTCATTTTGTAGCATACAGCATTAAGTTTGATTCACGTAGTGCCTCAGTACCCCATTCCGCCACCTGGAGCGCCAGCGTAGTGCCGAGTGAAAATGGGTACTTTCACTGGTGTGAAGCGTGCTCGTTGTGTGCATCGGCTTTATGAACTTCTTAATTCCACTGATCGATGTAGATCATCCAGATGAGATTGTCTGCTACCAACAAGACGGTGCACGATTTCATTTCCTGAAGGAAGTTCGGTGTTTTCTCGGCAATCGCTTCCCACGCCTGTGAACTGGCCGGCAAGGGCCAATCGCATGGCAACTTCCCAGACTTGACACCACTGGCTTTCTTTCTTTGGGGTTTCATTAAGGACCGTGTGTGCGTTCCTCCTCTACGGAACAATTTAGCCGATCAGAAAACTGAATCTGTGCTGCCGTTGCACAAGTTACGCCCGATGTGCTGCAACGACTGTCGGAAGAAACTGATTACCGGTGGAATGTTTGCCACATCACAAATGGTAGTCACATCGAACCAAAATGACGATTGACACTTATGTGAAACTTTAGATTGTTTGCTACAAAATAACCTCTACCGATACTGTAAGTTACCTCAATAAAATTTTATATCATTCCAAAGTTGTCAAGTCCTTTTTTACTCACCCAGTATTACTACAGCACCGGGTTACCGCTGTTTATGCTAAATTTAAATTATTGTAGTATTAGTAAACATCTTTCAGCACACGCATTACAATCATCAATGGGTTCTTGTTTCACCTGAATCTTATTTGCTAGGTGGCTATGCTTTGTAGGATCTTCACTAGCTGGTCAGACAACTTGTGAGAACTTGTTTCGTTGTACTTGTCAGCACACAGATGTTCCTTCCGTAAAGACTGATGTGCGCAAGCTATACACTGTACACACCGAGTTCGAACACTGACTGTGGCCACGCCTATGGTACAATTTTATAAATTGTGTTTTGAAGTTTAAACAGTAAACTTGTGACTGCTGTTATTACAAATAACATGTGCACTGTATCGGTGCCACTATCTTCAAGAGAAGAACATGTGCACGCTAAGCACTAACAAACGCAAAGGAACGAACTATCGTCTCGTATTATTTGACATGCCCTGCGAAGCCTAGCAGACACTCTGATAAAGCAAGACTCTGCTAATAGTGACACAAATGTACTGAAACATGTTTGAACAAAAAATATTTGAGTAAGAATTCTGTGATCTGCATAAATAGGTGGCATCACTCTTGTTTCAGTCCAAGTTTCATTTGCAAACACTGCCGCAATTCGAGGAAAAAAAAGAGTAATTATTACATTCAAACAAAACCGAAGTGCACAAGTAAACAAATCAGATATTGGCGTAGAACGGAAAAATGCAACCATTTTAAAACGATAATCAGTTTTCCAGTTACCCTACTAACTTAGCTGAACGGTGGTGATAAAAGAAATTTTCATTCTCAATTAAAGCATACGTGTATGCGCTGAGTGAATGTGCCACAATAAATGCATAAATGTTGAAGAGAAGCCGTAAAGCGATTTCAAATTGATTATAATTTTAATGAAGAGTCCATATCACTTTTTAAAAAGTGATACGGTAATACAGTACGTATTATAGGGGCGCCAAAGACGCGTCGCCATTCATACTTTAAGCTGACTGTTCCGTGGCGTGCAGTATAGGGTGACCAAATTATTTTCGGTGAAAACCGGGACACATTCACCCGGGTGCAAATGGACACCTCATTCCAGATGTACCCAGGTTTCTTAATATTAAATATTAATGTTTTGTTGATACATTTTGTTAACCCGATTATTGTAACTAATAAGAGGATACAAAGAATTGATATAATCTGGATTATCTGTATAATTAATGACATTTAATAAACGTATACAGTAATAAAGAAATGTATTACGATTTTACAAAATTTTACAGCCATTCAACTTTTAATCAATCAATATTAACATGAGCTTTAATATTACTGAGCACTTGTAGATGGAATTGACTGTCCTTGGAGAAAAGGGTATTTTTCACTGCCTCCAGCCTTCTTGATCTTGTCTTTGTTCTTTGAGACACAGTGATAAGACTCGGCACAATCCATTTTGTAGTTGTGCACGATCTGCAGGATTTGCTTCAAGAGAGTCCACCTCCATTCTGTTTCTTTCATCAGTCCACTGGATATTCATGAACGAAAATATTCTTTCCACATTTGGCATTATGGCCTGGGATTGCAAATAAATACCTTGCAATTATTACCAACTAGGAGTAATGCTGAAGACAGTCACAGTTTTTAAAAAACTCACCCACTTCTCATGACATTCCAATGGTGTTTTTTTTTTCATCATTCCACTTGTGAAGACTTTCAACAAAATTTGTCAGTATGCCGAACTGATCAAAGAGAATGGAATCATCGATTTCAATCTCTTTACTCTTCAAATAAGAAACTCTCTCTTCAACACTTTTCCATTTTGGCACTCTCTTCAGTAAAATACAATCAACCACCGGCGATGAGGGTAAATATGAGGCGCTCCACTTGCTGAGATAGTCTACGCAAGTGTCATAAAACTTGTAAACTTCTCTAAAACTCCTTTCCGCTGCTTCTGATACTTCTGCTCTTTTAAGAACCGATTTAACATTAAAAGAAATGAACTGCTGTTCTCTCCTGTTAGTAAGAGATTCTAGAGTATTTTTCAAAACATCATTTACCTCTATTACACTTTTCGTGCTTCCCTCAATTTCCTTTACCCCATGCTGCAAAGTGCTAAGCTGACTGTGAATGAACCATAAGTAGGCTTCACTTAAAGGGTTACTGAAAATCTGAACCAATATTTTGGGGGCTTTATCTTCATTTAGGAAAAAATCTTTGAACGGTTCAAACAGGCGGATTACTCTTTCAACTGCTGGAAACAGTGATAACCAGCGAGTTTTCGAGTGACACATTACATTCATATATTCAGTTCCCACATAATCACAGAACTCCTTAAGCCTCTCTGTTCTAACAGTATATATGTAAAAGTGTGAGTATACCTCCATGACGATAGTTTCAACATCACAGCTTAAACTGTCAGCAGATGTCTGCACGCTATTGTGTAAAACATGTGCAGGGCACCCTTTGCATTCATTCAAGGTTTTCATGCAATGTTGCCTTTAATTTGGAAAATACGTTGCATTTGCCTTGTCTTTTTATACCACCAAAATTTGTGTTGGTGTTGTCTCCACAAAATGCCACACATTTATTTTTCTCAAGATCAAACATTTCGATAGTATTCATACAAAATCTTGAAATTTCGCCAGATGTTTCATTAGGTAGGGAACTCACCTTCAAAAGTTTGGTCTGAATTCCCTGATTAATATAGAAAAACTGAACAACAAACGGAAATATTTTAGTGGCCTTATGATTGCTGGCATCAGTGGATATCCCGTAGAAAGAAGACTTTTTGTGTATTCAAGGCTTTCCTTTACACTCTGGGGAGCAATAACTCCTTTCACTAAGGCTGACACTTTAGTTCTTGCTGAACTAAACTTTTTTGCAATGGAAGAATCATCAAACATAATGCTGTTAAGCTTATTAGTACAATCACTAGATCTATAAGTTTGGTGATGTTTTACTGTGTGGTAGGCTAGTGTAAGCTCGGCTGCTCGAACTTTCATCTCTTCACTTGACTGATGTTTCACAAAATAATTTTGTAGAGTTTTACTGCAGCTCGGTGCATTGTATCTGTTAATGTGTTTCTTTGACCTGATGTGATCAACTATGTCGGAACGTCCACCATGACTTATACTAATAAAACAGTTACATACGGAAGACTCTGATTCGTAACCAAAACGACCTTTCTTAATGAAATTCCATTCCTTGGAATACAGTCACTGAACTTGTAGGCACGTTTCGGCATTGCGTTTCACAGTATTGCAGCAATAATACCACTAATATGAGAAAAAACTATTGCAGTTTGTCTGACAAAACAACTACTGCACTGTTCTGACAATGAGTGTGTAAGTGGCGTGACAATCGGACGGTTTCATAGCTCTGTTACAATAATGCAACTTACTACTTGTTGGCCAAAGTACCGCTCAAAGTAAATTATTGCCTGGGTATCAATACTGATACTGTGATTACTAGTACGGGACAATGGAGGTTTTAGACAAATAAGCTAAAATATATTAATTTCTTGTGTTGTATTTCCTTTAATATACCGAAATACAAAAAATTTGATAAAGTTTCACGAAATGTATTTAAAAACTGAATTCCCGAAACACAGGGATGAAAACCGGGACAATGCCAGTTTTCCGGGACGTTTGGTCACCCTAGTGGAGTAGCATCATTCTTGCTAATTTCTGGCTGCTGAATAAAGAAACGCGGTATACAAGAACTAAGATACCTGAGAGAGAAGTGACAGCTATGTTTCTAGGCTGGGGCTGCAAGGGTCACGAGGAACCAGTTGAACTCAATGGAGCATCCCCGGGCAGGATTTCAACTCTGCTTCTTCCGAACGCAAATACTCCTACAACGCCAACCCAAGTGAAAGACGACCAAAGAATCATAAGAACAAGTATACAGGTGTACCCCACACTGTAACATTACCATGAAATAACTACCAACATACACTAGTCCATTCCGTACTTAGATCTATACCACTAAAGACAAGTCTTAGTTTAACGTTGTTGCCGATAATCTTTCAGAAGTTCCTGACCAATTTACTTTAAAGAACGTTCAGGCGGACGTGGGCTACAGTTATCCAAAACTTTGTAATCCCATCCTTTCGCAGATTAAACCGTGAGAAACATTTTCGTTGAAGTTGCTATCCTCACAGACTCAGAAGCTGGAAAAGTCTCTGTCACACCCCATGTACCAATGATCCCAACCGATTTACCCATTCATTTCAAACAGCTTCACTTACAAATCCATGTTTCCTTTGCAACACCAATAAATAAGGTTCGAAGTCAGGGAGAGGGAGGAGAACGAGATGAACGGAAGAAGGAACATGAAAAGATTGAGTTTCACGTCCCGTCGACATCGACATCATTAGAGACGAAGCACAAGCTTCGAGTGTGTCATGGATGGGAAAGGAAATCGGCCATGCCCTTTCAAAGGAACCATTGCCGAATTTATCTGGAGCGTTTTAGGGAAATCACGGAAAACCTAAATATGGATGGCTGGACGCGGATTTGAACAGTCGTCCTCCCAGATGAACAGTGAGAGGTGGGGAGACGGAGATTAGGATCTACGTCCAATTCCCATACATAGTTAGCATCTGCGAAGTACTGCCGGGTTCGCTAGTAAGCTACTGAGGAAACGAATGTTTGTACCACTAACGTTTTTCACCCTTTGTTATTAAGCTGTAAATTCTGAGTACCTAGAGTTAAGAGAAAACAAAATTCGTGTTAACTATGAACGAAAAGTGCAAAACTGAGCATGTTGTATAATATTATACTTGTGAAGTTGCAACGGCGCTGTAAAATAGATGGACGTCTCAGTTAATATATAGAATCTTTTTTACAAGCATTCACACTTATGATGTCTCACATTAATGAATTTTTATCTGAAACTGACAACTTACCTATGCTTGACGATCTTGGCCTTCAAATTTCAAGGGTCTGTAAAACAAACACACACACACACACACGCACACACACACACACACACACACACACACACACACACACACACACACACACCCCTGTTAAAGAACATGTTGTTGTTGTTGTGGTCTTCAGTCCTGAGACTGGTTTCATGCAGCTCTCCATGCTACTCTATTCTGTGCAAGCTTCTTCATCTCCCAGTACCTACTGCAACCTATATCCTTCTGAATCTGCTTAGTGTATTGATCTCTTGGTCTCCCTCTACGATTTTTACCCTCCACGCTGCCCTCCAATGCTAAATTTGTGATCCCTTGATGCCTCAAAACATGTCCTACCAACCGATCCCTCCTTCTAGTCAAGTTGTGCCACAAACTTCTCTTCTCCCCAATCCTATTCAATACCTCCTCATTAGTTACGTGATCTACCCACCTTATCTTCAGCATTCTTCTGTAGCACCACATTTCGAAAGCTTCTATTCTCTTCTTGTCCAAACTGGTTATCGTCCATGTTTCACTTCCATACATGGCTACACTCCATACAAATACTTTCAGAAACGACTTCCTGACACTTAAATCTATACTCGATGTTAACAAATTTCTGTTCTTCAGAAACGATTTCCTTGCCATTGCCAGTCTACATTTTATATCCTCTCTACTTCGACCATCATCAGTTATTTTACTCCCTAAATAGCAAAACTCCTTTACTACTTTAAGTGTCTCATTTCCTAATCTAATCCCCTCAGCATCACCCGATTTAATTTGACTACATTCCATTATCCTTGTATTGCTTTTGTTGATGTTCGTCTTATATCCTCCTTTCAAGACACTGTCCATTCCGTTCAACTGCTCTTCCAAGTCCTTTGCTGTCTCTGACAGAATTACAATGTCATCGGCGAACCTCAAAGTTTTTAATACTTCTCCATGAATTTTAATACCTACTCCAAATTTTTCTTTTGTTTCCTTTATTGCTTGCTCAATATATAGATTGAATAAACGACGATAGGCTACAACCCTGTCTCACTCCCTTCCCAACCACTGCCTCCCTTTCATGTCCCTCGACTCTTACAACTGCCATCTGGTTTCTGTACAAATTGTAAATAGCCTTTCGCTCCTTGTATTTTACCCCTGCCACCTTCAGAATTTGAAAGAGAGTATTCCAGTTAACATTGTCAAAAGCTTTCTCTAAGTCTACAAATGCTAGAAACGTAGGTTTGCCTTTCCTTAATCTTTCTTCTAAGGTAAAGTCGTAGGGTCAGTATTGGTTCACGTGTTCCAACATTTCTACGGAATCCAAACTGATCTTCCCCGAGGTCCGCTTGTACCAGTTTTTCCAATCGTCTGTAAAGAATTCGCGTTAGTATTTTGCAGCTGTGACTTATTAAACTGATAGTTCGGTAATTTTCACATCTGTGAACAACTGCTTTCTTTGGGATTGGAATTATTATTTTCTTCTTGAAGTCAGTGGGTATTTCGCCTGTCTCATACATCTTTCTCACCAGATGGTAGAGTTTTGTCATGACTGGCTCTCCCAAGGCCATCAGTAGTTCTAATGGAATGTTGTCTACTCCCAGGGCCTTGTTTCGACTCAAGGTACATATCCTCTTAAATTATTAGTCTATGAGTCATGGGCGTTACGGAAACACACTGGCCTTAGTATGTAATGCATGCTTGCCGACGGATTGTTGTTTGTTTGTTTGATGTGGTTTGTGGTCTACTTGATGGTAAAAAGGGAGGGGGGGGGGGGCGCATGAAATTGTCGCGCGTGGCATGCTTGCGTGTACAAGTTGGCCTAATCTTTCGCTTTTCCGTTCGGCACGCATGAGAAGTGTGGCGTGTTAATAAATGATTCAATGGCTTTGAGCACTTTGGGCCTTGACATCTGAGGTCATCAGTCCCCTAGAACTTGAACTACTCAAACCTAACTAACCTAAGGACATCACACACATCCATGCCCGAGGCAGGATTCGAACCTGCGACCGTAGCGGTCACGCGGTTCCGTACTGAAGCGCCTAGAACCGCTCGGCCACCGGAACCGGCGGCGTGTTAACAGCACTCTGTCTGGGCTGGTCGGACTGCATCCCGCTCCTGGTGCATGGAAGCCTTGTATCTCAACCAGTTCGCCACATGGTACTGTCAGCACTGCTCATAGTATGTGGCGTATATTCTGTTTAATGTTTTACAAGTGCAGCCAGATCTGTGCACACATCACTGTCACCGTCACTGTAGTTCAATTCTTTTATCTTGGCGGTTCGCGCATGCCAGCCCAGAAGCGGGAAATTGCTGCGTTGCCAATTGCACGCGCCAAGAGAAGCAGCGCCGTAGTATAGTTCGAAAACTCAACGTTTAGGGGGGAGCGCGCAGTTTATGAAGTAAAGCCACCACGGTCGCATTAACCCTTTCGCTGCTACATGGACGTGCTCCCCGCATTCCGCGCTGTTCGCGATTTTGTCATCACTGCACTGCTCGCCTGTGCAGACACATGGTGTTTCGACTGCTTTGACACACTTTATCATTCGATTTCACAAAAACGTTTTGGCCCAGTAATTTGATTTTTTACACATCTTCTTAACTGATACCTTCCCCCCCATAAATGACTTAATTTTGTTTCGGTGTTCAATGCAGTTACTATGCAGCATTAGATGTAGTAAACCACTGCACGAAATTTTGAAGAGTTTGCAGGGGTAAAAGTCATAGCGTATACTTTCCGTATGGTTGATTTCAGTTGCCACTAGAAATTTCAAAAAATTACATTCACACGAATAAAATTCATGAAGTAAGATACTTCGATATTGTTTTATAAAGAAAATATTAAGCACCGAACAAGGTTTGAACTCGGAACCTTTCGCTTGCCAGCCAACCACTTTCACCATTACACTAACGCAGCTTGTCATTCAATAGACCTTACGAAGGACTTAAAAACAGCACGCAAAATACCGACAAACACTGTTGGTATGACTATGAATTACGTTTCGTTGAAGTACAATAGGAAAGAAACAATTACTGCTGTTCTTTTTTGCGAAAAAGCGGTTGGTGAAAATGATTCAAACACCTGTCCTTGCTATCGCCTGAATTAGGAGGCTTATTGCTTGTTTGGTTTAATGAATTAATAGAATATGAAGCAATTGGTATAAACAATGCTTTTTCCAAACTGTCTATAAAAGAAAGTCTGCTATCAAGACATTGCTTTTGTTCAATTACTTTATTTATGACTGGACATTTCTAAAACTGAAGACACTCGTCCGTGCTCTGCACTGCAGTCGAGCTCTGGCAACGTCGTTCTCTGTTCATTGGCTGGCTGTGTTTTGTGACGTCAGATGCGCAGAACGAACCTAAACTCGCCCGCCGTCGTAAATGACGCGCACTTTAGTCGCGTGCACTCAGCAGTTTGAAGTGCGACGCTCTTCTTCCCCCCGCGCGATTCGAACCTTGGCTCACCGTCGCCGGAATCGTAGCGAGTGTTGACGGCGGCGCACTGGTAGCCGGGAGACACGTGCGCCACGTAGAGATATCGACGCGCCAGGTCGATGGTAGTCGAGACCTGAATCGAGGGTCGTTTATCACGCGGCGGGTGGATCACAGATCACAATCTAGTTTCGACACGCGACGGCCGCCGTGACAACGCAGATAAATGCGATTCGAGAGAATTCTGCACTGAGAGCGCTATCCTGTCTGTCAACAGCAAGGGCCATCTGACACTGAAGAGAGTTTCAGCTTGCTACAAAAAGCCGTCGTCACTCGTGTGTGTTGCAGGTTAGCATTACCCACTAAAAATAAAGAACCGAAATTATTTTTAACGCAATGGGAGTTACGCAACAGTCGTCTGTTCGTGTATAATTAGCACGTAACGTTCATTGGCTACAAGATACAGCGGTAGTATGCTACGTATAAGAAATGGAAAAAATATAAACCTCCTGTTCGAAACTAAACTTAGTGATCCAAAGGCTGTGAAGTTGGACCCCACCCCTTTCATCTAGGAAAATTTTACGAAAACCGTTTATACTTTTTGATTTGTCAATTTCCAATTTTGTCTGCCAACTTCCGGAAAATAAGGTAGCATAAAACACCGTGTTTATAAAATGGCAAAAATTCTACTAAATTACGTCTATTCATTACATTGCAAGCATTGTCGTCTTTCATCTGGCGTATCACAAATGTGACTTTCATCTATAATCTGCAAAACCACAGTGAAGTGCTTGGCAGAGGGTACGTCGCATTGTACCAGTTATCAGAGTTTCTTCAGGTTCCATTCATGTATGGGGCACGGAAAGATTAACTGAATGCCTCTGTGCGTCTTGCAGTTATTTTAATCTTATTCTCAAGATCCATACGTGAGCGATATGTAGGTGATTGTAGTATCTTCCTAGAGTCGTCATTTGAAGCCAGTGCCTTAAACTTTGTTAGTAGACTTTCTCAGGATGTTTTGTTATGTTATGTTAACCGAGGACCTAGAAACGACGGAGAGGCTCCGTCCCCGCCGCAGCTGCAGTGGTCCGCAACCCCACGACGACTACCGCAGTCCACTTCAACCCTCCGCCGCCCCACACCGAACCCAGGGCTACTGTGCGGTTCGGCCCCCGGTGAGACCCCCAGGGAACATCTCACACCAGACGAGTGTAACCCCTATGTTTGCGTGGTAGAATAATGGTGGTGTGCGCGTACGTGGAGAACTGGTTTGCGCAACAATCGCCGACATAGTGTAGCTGAGGCAGTATAAGGGGAACCAGCCCGCATTTGCCGAGGCAGATGGAAAACCGCCTAAAAACTATCCACAGACTGGCCGGCTCACCGGACCTCGACACAAATCCGCCGGGCGGATTCGTGCCGGGGACCGGCGCTCCTTCCCTTCTCAGGATAGTTTACATTTATCTTCAACAGTCTGCTAGTTGAGATTCTTCAGTATCTCTGTAACACTCACGGATCAAACAAATCTTTGATACGGATCCCACCTATGAATAAATCGAAGTCTACCACTCACTTTACCCATGACTGAGTCTATGTGACCATTCAATTCCATATCCCTGCAAACTGTTACATCCACGTTTTTGTATGAGTTGGCCGATACCAACAGCGACTCCTTCTACATATACATCTACATTCATACTCCACAATCCACCATACGGTGCGTGGCGGAGGGTGCCTCGTACCACAACTAGCATCTTCTCTCCCTGTTTCACTCCCAAACAGAACGAGAGAAAAATGACTGCCTATATGCCATAGTACGAGCCCTAATCTCTCTTATCTTTGGGGTCTTTCCACGAAATATAAGTTTGAGGCAATAAAATTGTACTGTAGTCAGCCTCAAATGCTGGTTCTCTGAATTTCCTCAGTAGCGATTCACGAAAAGAACGCCTCCTTTCCTATAGAGACTCCCACCCGAGTCCCTGAAGCATTTCCATAACACTCGCGTGATGATCAAACCTATCAGTAACAAATCTAGCAGCCCGCCTCTGAATTGCTTAGCTGCCATTCTTTACACCAATCACAAATCCTGTCCAAGTCATCTTGTATCATCCTACAGTCACTCAACGACGACACCTTCCCGTACACCACAGCATCATCAGCAAACAGCCGCACATTGCTATCCACCCCATCCAAAAGATCATTTATGTAGATAGGAAACAACAGCGGACCTACCACACTTCCCTGGGGCACTCCAGATGACACCCTCACCTCCGATGAACACTCACCATCGAGGACAACGTACTGGGTTCTATCACTTTAGGAGTCTTCGAGCAACTCACATATTTGGGAACCAATCCCATATGTTCGTACCTTAGTTAGGAGTTTGCGGTGGGGCACCGAGTCAAACACTTTCTGGAACTCAAGGAATATGGCATCCGTCTGATACCCTTCATCCATTGTTCGCAAGATATCATGTGAAAAAAGGGCGAGTTGCGTTTCGCAGTAGCGATGCTTTCTAAAGCCGTGCTGATGCATGGACAGCAACTTCTCTGTCTCAAGGAAATTCATTATATTCGAACTGAGAAATGTTCGAGAATCCTGCAACAAATCGATGTTAAGGATATTGGTTTGTAATTTTGAGGATCCGCCCTTCTACCCTTCATACATACAGGCGTCACCCGCGCTTTTTTCCAGTCGCTCGAGACGTTACGTTGGGCAAGAGATTCGCGATAAATGCAAGCTAAGTAAGGAGCCAATGCAGTAGAGTACTCTCTGTAAACCCGAACTGGAATCCCATCAGGACCTGGCGATTTATTTATTTTCAACCCATTCAGCTGATTCACAACCCCAGGGATGACTATCGCTATGTCCTCCATACGGGAATCTGTACGACACTCAAACGGCGGTATGTTTGTACGATCCTCCTGCACGACAGATTTCTCAAATATTAAATTTAAAATTTCAGCTTTCGTTTTGCTGTCTTCCGTTGCCAGGCCAGACTCATCAGTGAGTGACTGGATGGAAGCCTTCGACCTGCTTACCGATTTTACGTAAGATTAGAATTTCCTTGGGTTTTCAGCAAGATCTTTTGCTAAGGTATGACGGTGGTAGTGGTTGAATATTATAGTCATAGGGTACTACATTTCGCGATGGGTTCAGTTGCTACAGTTTATTATACACAATAATGGTAATTATGTTAATATCTTTTTTTAAGTGTTCAAGCTTCATGTACAATGAGCTCGTTCCGTTGCTGCGGTTCCAAAACTGTCACTGGTTTCTTTCCAGCGTGCTTTTAAGGCATTTTACATATTTTCGTTAAATTACATTGGTGACACTATTCCAAGTCACAGACACCCCCTCTCCCACTGCATCTTAGCTCGCCTCGCGACCTGCCGCCGGAAGACCCCCCCCCCTTTCTTTCTGCCTGGGAAACCCCTGATAACCGCTGGGGCCTCGTGTCTCGCTAGACTAGCCGCCTCTGCTTGCTCTGAGCTCGCCTGTTACAGTCTGGCCGACAGGTGGGCACACCAGCAAACGCTGACGCCGCCCCACAACCGACCTGTCACATTCAGTATGTCCTACTGCATTCTAACCAGCTGCTTGTAAAACATTACAGCAGGAGGAAAGGTATGAGGAAACAACACCCTCCCCAGGTCCACACTCGCATAGCCGTAACCTGCAAACCTGTTCACCATCTTATTGTTTGGTGGTTTCCTGATAATGATGAGTGCACACACTGTTTTAGTATCACGTAAATTGTGACAGCGTCACAGTTGTGAGAGTTTATTGTTCTTATAGTTGTTAAAACATCTAAATGACACATGTAAATATGAAATTGTCGGACTATACGTTTCGAATCGAGTATTTCTCTGAGTTGCAATTTCTTGGAAGTTAGATCCAGGTAATGTATTAAGGCACAAGTAACGCAACGACACAATGTTTAACGTAAAAAAATTTCGCAGTATTAATGTTGTAATTTTGAGTAATGTTTTGAGTAATGTTGTAATTTTGAGTAATGTTTTGAGTAATGTTGTAATTTTGAGTAATGTTTTGAGTAATGTTGTAATTTTGAGTAATGTTTTGAGTAATGTTGTAATTTTGAGTAATGTTTTGAGTAATGTTGTAATTTTGAGTAATGTTTTGAGTAATGTTTTGAGTAATGTTGTAATTTTGAGTAATGTTTTGAGTAATGTTTTGAGTAATGTTGTAATTTTGAGTAATGTTTTGAGTAATGTTTTGAGTAATGTTGTAATTTTGAGTAATGTTTTGAGTAATGTTTTGAGTAATGTTGTAATTTTGAGTAATGTTTTGAGTAATGTTGTAATTTTGAGTAATGTTTTGAGTAATGTTGTAATTTTGAGTAATGTTTTGAGTAATGTTGTAATTTTGAGTAATGTTTTGAGTAATGTTGTAATTTTGAGTAATGTTTTGAGTAATGTTGTAATTTTGAGTAATGTTTTGAGTAATGTTGTAATTTTGAGTAATGTTTTGGGCAATGTTTTGAGTAATGTTTTGGGCAATGTTTTGGGCAATGTTTTGAGTAATGTTTTGGGCAATGTTTTGAGTAATGTTTTGGGCGATGTTTTGAGTAATGTTTTGGGCGATGTTTTGAGTAATGTTTTGGGCAATGTCGTAATTTTGGGCAATGTCGTAATTTTGGGCAAAGTCGTAACTTTGGGCAAAGTCGTAACTTTGGGCAAAGTCGTAACTTTGGGCAAAGTCGTAACTTTGGGCAAAGTCGTAACTTTGGGCAAAGTCGTAACTTTGGGCAAAGTCGTAACTTTGGGCAAAGTCGTAACTTTGGGCAAAGTCGTAACTTTGGGCAAAGTCGTAACTTTGGGCAAAGTCGTAACTTTGGGCAAAGTCGTAACTTTGGGCAAAGTCGTAACTTTGGGCAAAGTCGTAACTTTGGGCAAAGTCGTAACTTTGGGCAAAGTCGTAACTTTGGGCAAAGTCGTAACTTTGGGCAAAGTCGTAACTTTGGGCAATGTCGTAACTTTGGGCAATGTCGTAACTTTGGGCAATGTCGTAACTTTGGGCAATGTCGTAACTTTGGGCAATGTCGTAACTTTGGGCAATGTCGTAACTTTGGGCAATGTCGTAACTTTGGGCAATGTCGTAACTTTGGGCAATGTCGTAACTTTGGGCAATGTCGTAACTTTGGGCAATGTCGTAACTTTGGGCAATGTCGTAACTTTGGGCAATGTCGTAACTTTGGGCAATGTCGTAACTTTGGGCAATGTCGTAACTTTGGGCAATGTCGTAACTTTGGGCAATGTCGTAACTTTGGGCAATGTCGTAACTTTGGGCAATGTCGTAACTTTGGGCAATGTCGTAACTTTGGGCAATGTCGTAACTTTGGGCAATGTCGTAACTTTGGGCAATGTCGTAACTTTGGGCAATGTCGTAACTTTGGGCAATGTCGTAACTTTGGGCAATGTCGTAACTTTGGGCAATGTCGTAACTTTGGGCAATGTCGTAACTTTGGGCAATGTCGTAACTTTGGGCAATGTCGTAACTTTGGGCAATGTCGTAACTTTGGGCAATGTCGTAACTTTGGGCAATGTCGTAACTTTGGGCAATGTCGTAACTTTGGGCAATGTCGTAATTTTGGGCAATGTCGTAATTTTGGGCAATGTCGTAATTTTGGGCAATGTCGTAATTTTGGGCAATGTCGTAATTTTGGGCAATGTCGTAATTTTGGGCAATGTCGTAATTTTGGGCAATGTCGTAATTTTGGGCAATGTCGTAATTTTGGGCAATGTCGTAATTTTGGGCAATGTCGTAATTTTGGGCAATGTCGTAATTTTGGGCAATGTCGTAATTTTGGGCAATGTCGTAATTTTGGGCAATGTCGTAATTTTGGGCAATGTCGTAATTTTGGGCAATGTCGTAATTTTGGGCAATGTCGTAATTTTGGGCAATGTCGTAATTTTGGGCAATGTCGTAATTTTGGGCAATGTCGTAATTTTGGGCAATGTCGTAATTTTGGGCAATGTCGTAATTTTGGGCAATGTCGTAATTTTGGGCAATGTCGTAATTTTGGGCAATGTCGTAATTTTGGGCAATGTCGTAATTTTGGGCAATGTCGTAATTTTGGGCAATGTCGTAATTTCTTTACATAATATATTTTGTCTTTAATCTGTCAACATTTTCTTATGAATTAGTAAGAGTCTTATTTAAATGCAATACCGAAAAAAAGAATTGTGTAATAACATGTAGTAAACACGCTGGTGTAGTCAGGGCAATTTGCTGTTGTGGACAAAGAGTATATCTGAAGTAGGGAACACTGTCTCTGGACGCGGACGCGCGCACGGTGCTGTTGAGTCTGGCGCGACCTCTTATACAGTATAGCCCGACAGCAGTGGTCTGGTGTAGTGGTTGCTGTGGTGCGACACAGTGTAAGGTACCAAACCGGAAGAATTGTATGTTTTGTCCAGATATAGTTACGGTGTTATCTGGGAACAGCACAAGAAACATCAAGAGGAATTAATATGAAAGAAGATCAGTGTGGGCCCAAAATTGTTTATTTGCAAAGCAACGCTAAGAGCAGCCTCTTGCCATGCATTGTCGGCGATTACAATTGTGTACTGGAAATGTAGTTTAGAACATGATTTATAAATTAAACAAAATTTTATTACGTTGGAAAAATGTGACAAATTGCTTAAATTTTGTTATTATACCCAAAAATACTCCCTTTTTGGTGAGAAAACCTGACGTGATAGAAAAAAAGTTGATTGCACTTTTAAAATCAACGCTGAAAAGTACATAAAAGTCAGTCAACAAATTTCAAACAACTTTCAAAAATTTTTTTTTGCAGACCTGTATTATTACCTTACGCAACACCAGCAGCCATTCACTGAATTAAGACTAGATCAACTTTGATATTTAGAAGTGCATGAAGGCTAGGCAGCGTGCTAGTTTCATTTTGTGAACAATTACCAACTTAACGTCAACTTTGTGGTACACGTGCTGAAACCTGAACAACTACCAAGTAAGGTTCTATCCAGTCGTTATTAATTAGAACCGAGTGTAATTGTTGTTGATAAAAATGTTACAACTGCAGAACTAATTTAATTTCGATAATTTGTTTAAGAATGTGAAAGTTAACAAAACTTTAAAAAAAAGTGAGACTAAAAGATAATGGACTTCCCTGCAAGGCACGATCTTCACTTGAAAAACCAGTATTAATATTCAGTGGTTAGGGAAAAGTAATTTCAGTGAGTTATTAAAGGTTATTGTAAATCAGAATGTTTAATTACTTTGTGTGATCAAGAATTTCTGCTCGCATTTCCAAAATATGTAACTGTGTTATGCAAAAGTTAAATACTGATTAACGAAATTTGCGCTCGCTAATAAGATATATTTTGCTTACCGGAAAATACAGGGTGATTCAAAAAGAATACCACAACTTTAAAAATGTGTATTTAATGAAAGAAACATAATATAACCTTCTGTTATACATCATTACAAAGAGTATTTAAAAAGGTTTTTTTTCACTCAAAAACAAGTTCAGAGATGTTCAATATGGCCCCCTCCAGACACTCGAGCAATATCAACCCGATACTCCAACTCGTTCCACACTCTCTGTAGCATTTCAGGCGTAACAGTTTGGATAGCTGCTGGTATTTCTCGTTTCAAATCATCAATGGTGGCTGGGAGAGGTGGCCGAAACACCATATCCTTAACATACCCCCATAAGAAACAATCGCAGGGGGTAAGATCAGGGCTTCTTGGAGGCCAGTGCTCTGTCACGGGCTACCTGGCGGCCGATCCGTCGCCTCGGGTAGTTGACGTTCAGGTAGTTACGGACAGATAAGTGCCAATGTGGTGGCGCTCCATCCTGCTGAAATATGAATTGCTGTGCTTCTTGTTCGAGCTGAGGGAACAGCCAATTCTCTAACATCTCCAGATACTGTAGTCCAGTTACAGTAGCACCTTCGAAGAAAAAGGGACCAAAAACTTTATTGGCTGAAATGGCACAGAAAACGTTCACCTTAGGCGAGTCACGTTCATACTGAGTTGTTTCCCGCGGATTCTCAGTGCCCCATATACAGACATTGTGACGGTTGACTTTCCCGTTAGTGTGGAAAGTTGCTTCATCACTAAACACAATCTTTGAAACGAAAGATTCATCTGTTTCCATTTGAGCAAGGATAAAATCACAGAAGTCGATTCTTTTAATCTTGTCAACTGCAGACAGTACTTGAACCAATTTCAGACGATAAGGTTTCATAACTAACCTTTTTCGTAGGACTCCCCATACAGTTGATTGTGGAATTTGCAGCTCTCTGCTAGCTCTGCGAGTCGATTTTCCTCGGCTGCGAACAAATGCTTGCTGGATGCGTGCTACATTTTCATCACTCGTTCTCGGCCGTCCAGAACTTTTCCCTTTGCACAAACATCCATTCTCTGTAAACTGTTTATACCAACGTTTAATACACCACCTATCAGGAGGTTTAACACCATACTTCGTTCGAAATGCACGCTGAACAACTGTCGTCGATTCACTTCTGCCGTACCCAATAACACTAAAAGTTTTCTGTTGAGCGGTCGCCATCTTAGCATCAACTGACGCTGACGCCTAGTCAACAGCGCCTCAAGCGAACAAATGTACAACTAAATGAAACTTTATAGCTCCCTTAATTCGCCGACAGATAGTGCTTAGCTCTGCCTTTTGTCGTTGCAGAGTTTTAAACTCCTAAAGTTGTGGTATTCTTTTTGAATCACTCTGTATTTGTTTTAGAACAACTAAATAGTAGAAATATTAATAGTAGGCTTTATGACAGGCTGCAGTAGAAATATTCACAGTAGGCTTTCGATAGGCTACGTGAAGCTATTTATTACGCAAACTGAGAGCCGAACAGTTGGCAGTCAAATGCATATGCTTTGCGCAATTTGTTTTACTGATTCTCCAATTACATTTTTTTCATGTTGCTAACTGTGATTTTGAATCTGAACTCGAGTCGAAGTTATTGTGCCCGTTCCCTCCTGATTGTCTAGCATTAATTATTACGTAAATACTTTCCCAAATTGATTAACAACTATACAATATTGTTCGCTCACACCGTGAGCTGGCGACCGTTTTCTATAAATTCATTATTTGAAATTTCACTAACTACTTTGCAGTTTTTATCATTTAGCGAAATTCTTTCGATCGTCATTGCGTAGTAGTCGCTCAATAACCATTCGGTAATAACTCATTCTCCATTTTTTCATTGGATTTAATTTGTTCATCGGAACCGATGCTGACAACAGGGACATTAGGAACACATATCATCAATTATTTGAATTATCCGAAAGTTTAGGTCCGTTATACACAATAGTAGTAGTAGTAGTAGTAGTAGTAGGTAGTTAGGACAGGCCTTAACAGTTGCGGAAACTGGTTCAATGGAGGCTCTCTACGCTTGTCTACCCTTTGCAAACTGCTTCATCTCTGCGTAACTATTGCAACCATTTGAACCTTCTTATAGTACTCAAGCACTGGTCTGCCTGTGCAATATGAACACCCTGTATTCCCTGCATTAACAAATTGACGATTCCTTATTGATATCTCAGGGTGTGTCCTATCGATCAATCCCTCCTTTTAGTGAAGTTGCGCCATAAACATCTTTTTACCATTAACTCGATTCCGTACCAGCTTCGTGATAATCCAATCTACCCACACCATCTTCAGCATTATCCTGTAGCATCACATTTCAAAATCTTATATTCTCTCTGAACTGTTTATAGCCCACATTTCACTTCCGTACGAGGCTACCCTGCATTTAAAAAACGATCAAATTTAGACGGTTCTGCAATTCGAAAGCCATGCGAACGCTGGGAGACCGTGTATTCTTAACGAACCAATTTCGAATTAGTTATATTTTAACAGATTTTTAATTAAAATACTTATATCATGTAGATGCCCAAACCGTAAAATCATATGTACTTCCGGAAAAGCCTTAGATTCTATGTTAAATTTATGATAATACCAGCTTTGCTTTTGGTGATGACAACATCCTCCTGAATAGTCCACGCCCGGCCGATGTGGCCGTGCGGTTCTAGGCGCTTCAGTCTGGAACCGCGTGACCGCTACGGTCGCAGGTTCGAATCCTGCCTCGGGCATGGATGTGTGTGTGATGTCCTTAGGTTAGTTAGGTTTCAGTAGTTCTAAGTTCTAGGGGACTGATTGTAACGTGCGCGTGGGGCACACTATACTCCTTAAAGCTTGTACTATGGCAAGTGAGCGGGGTTCACCTTATGAGAAAGGATTTTCGTATAGATATCGACCGCGTGTGCTTGAATGGTGGCAAATCAGACTTACACCCACTCTGTAATAACAATGATCCGTCAAGCAGGTTCGAAATGCAATTACACGTCAGGATGGACCAAAAGCAACACTGAAGATGCTACCAATTTGATGATAATACGGTCGCCAGCCTAATTAGGCATTAACTGAGTTTCTTCCCTGTACAAGTTGGTACATATTCATGCAAAACAACACGTAGTAACTCTGCATAATATAGTAGAATTTTAGAACCAAAAAATCTATTGAACTGATAGTTTCACGTTCTGTACTGATATGGAAAAATCATGAATACATAACACTACACTGTAATGTATACTACAAATCTTTATACTGTCTATTAATCTGATTAAAATCGGGCATAGGTTACCCTAGAAATAGCACTTTCGAGCCACACACAAAATGTCAATTTTGATAAAGATAAAACACTGATAAATTTTGACATTTATATTGACTTTAACTTTTGCTGGTCAAACCAATTTAGAACACTTCAGAATTCAAATGAATAAAAAAGGGGGGGGGGACCCTGAAACCGTTATGATCACTGTATTTAAAAAAATGATTACTGGATTTATCATGCGTTCAAGATTTCCAGTATATAAGTTACTATTCTTCTCATATTATTTACTGCTCATTTAAATACCTTTATATCTGTCTCGAAATAATTAAACTTCATTACTATATCAATATTAAAGTTATCTTTCAACTTCGTTAGACCTTCGTTATTCATTTACTGTTTCATTAACAAACCAGTTCTTTAAATACCATTCTAACATAACTAGGTCTGCAGGTAATTATTATTAACACAAAATTTACTTTTTCATTTCGGGACACTCGGATTGCACAACATTTGGAAAGGACCCTGGCTAGGTTAGTTGTGAGGATAAGTAAATGATGGGAAAGTTCTGGTAAAATTTAGGTTATTAGTGAACAGTTCACTCTATGGTCTATACGAATACAGTATTAGAAGTTTCAACCTGCTTGTATCGATGCGGTGGTTGTCGGGCAGCGAGATGGCGAGGCACAGAGCACACATACAACCACAGCTATGGCTCTTGACGTATCGGCACTTTAATTCTTCTTAGCGTCGTAATACTTTTCCATTTAGTGCCTATGGAATTTTACCATGCTGTGTGGGATTTGGAACGGCATACCCGAGGCTCAGTGAAACTACGTCTTCCAGGAGAGCCTCCTCACTCCAGAAGGTGTTGCTCAAACCAGTGCCAAACTCCAACTACTGCTGCTGAGCCCGTTGTGCCGTGCAGTGCCCGTGCGCATTTTCCCGCGCTGGCCTGCCATCCACCTTTTACCGCTCCCTGACAGACAGGGTATTCACCCAAGGTTTTGCATTCTACATATCCTAACACATTGCCTACGTATGGACCAGACGCACAGTTACAATTTTAAACATCTTACAATAGTAAGATACAAATACAGGGAGCGAAAGGCTATTTACAACTTGTACAGAAACCAGATGGCAGTTATAAGAGTCGAGGGGCATGAAAGGGAAGCAGTGGTTGGGAAAGGAGTGAGACAGGGTTGTAGGCTTTCCCCGATGTTATTCCATCTGTATATTGAGCAAGCAGTAAAGGAAACAAAAGAAAAATTCGGAGTAGGTATTAAAATTCATGGAGAAGATGAACATCAACAAAAGCAAAACGAGGATAATGGAATGTAGTCGAATTAAGTCGGGTGATGCTGAGGGAATTAGATTAGGAAATGAGACACTTAGAGTAGTAAAGGAGTTTTGCTATTTAGGGAGTAAAATAACCGATGATGGTCGAAGCAGAGAGGATATAAAATGTAGACTGGCAATGGCAAGGAAAGCGTTTCTCAATAAGAGAAACTTGTTAACATCGAGTATTGATTTAAGTGTCAGGAAGTCGTTTCTGAAAGTATTTGTATGGAGTGTAGCCATGTATGGAAGTGAAACATGGACGATAACTAGTTTGGACAAGAAGAGACTAGAAGCTTTAGAAATGTGCTGCTACAGAAGAATGCTGAAGATTAGATGGGTAGATCACATAACTAATGAGGGGGTATTGAATAAAATTGTGGAGAAGAGGAGTTTGTGGCACAACTTGACTAGCAGAAGGGATCGGTTGGTAGGACATGTTTTGAGGCATCGAGGGATCACAAATTTAGCATTGGAGGGCAGCGTGGAGGGTAAAAATCGTAGAGGGAGACCAAGAGATGAATACACTAAGCAGATTCAGAAGGATGTAGGTTGCAGTAGGTACTGGGAGATGAAGAAGCTTGCAGAGGATAGAGTAGCATGGAGAGCTGCATCAAACCAGTCTCAGGACTGAAGACCACAACAATAGTTTCAACATTTGTTACATTTCAATTCTATTACAATATTGCTTGACATTTGACCTAAACATTAATATTCACATTGAAACTCGTTTACAGTTTTCTTAACACAATGGCATAAAACAAAAAAGAAATGAAATCAGAACATTAATTACACAAGTTTATCGAAAAATCAGAAAAAATTACTTATATGTACAATAGTACAGCGTCGTTGTTGTTACATGATGACCACAGATTAAGTCCCATAGTGCTCAGAGCCATTTGAACCAAGCCAATGGTCCACGATCGCCGATCCGAATGGGAACTATTTTATCTTGGTTCGCTAGCTAATGGGAGGGGACTAAACCGCGAGGTCATCGGTCACATCGGATTAGGGAAATAAGTCGGCCGTGCCCTTTCAAAGGAACCATCCCAGCATTTGCCTGAAGCCGTTTACGGAAAGCCTTAATCAGAATGACCGGACGCGGGCTTGAACCGTCGTCCTCCCGAATGCGAATCCAGTGTGCTAACCACTGCACCTCCTCGCTCGGTATATTTTATCTTCGGATTATTTTATCCTGTAGTTTCCCATTGCTTTCAGCCTTCATAATAGCAGCACATCAAGGTCGTGTTGGCTGTTGTTAGAGGACCAGATCAGTCAAGCATCCAGTGTGTTCCCCCAGCAAACACGGAATAGACTGCCTCTTCAAGAACCATAGGCTAGTCTAGCATCTTCACAGATACCTCTCCATTGTGGTTGCACCTAGGATACAGTAATCTTCATCGTTGAAACATGCAAGCCACCCACCTTGGCAAAGTCCACAGTTAATGGAATAAGCACCGATGTAAACAAATTATATTAAGTCGAGCCATATTAATATTACAAATGCAACAGTAACTCTGTATGTCACTCTTTTAAGACTGAACCGTTGAACCGATTTTCATGTGATTTGTTTGGCACGGAGATAGGATACTTTAGAAAGTGTGTAGTACAACATACTTATTGATTTGAGGAACACGGCGCGAAATATAGATCAATCATTACTCTTTGAAAAAGCTGTTTATTGTTCGACTTTTGAACTTTATCATAATTGTGAAAATGCTTCTATTGTTTGATATGTAGTCACACAATACGATTCAACGTAGTTAATATAATATATTTATATAATCCTCTACGTTTTTAACCCATACTTCCCCAGTAATATCAGTCACCATCTCGGCGCATTTTAGACGAGTCTCTTATAGCTTCTTAGACGTTTGAAGACTCAAGACGCCGGCGTCATGTGAAGTCTGTACGACAGAGACACGCCGTGACTTTACATGTGGAACGTGCGGGGGTTTTGGTCGGCTGTATTAGATTATGGTCTATTAACTAATTATGTTAATTATAAATTGGTCATCTTAGGGGAATACATAAAAAATGTACGCTCTATAATGCACTGAAATTGAAGGAAGAAACGGATGGTATTTGTTGTGGCAACATCTCACACACAGTACTACGTGAGCCAGAGGGGTCCCTAAAATCTCTTCTCCTGTAAGAAAGTAATGAATAGAGACATGTTTTTCAGATTCGACATACAGCACAATAGAAACACATTCATTATCTACCTAGATACCAGCACTGCACACAATTTTTATAGGTACGTCTCTACACCACTGTATACGCAGATATTTATAAATTGCTAGCTTGCTTACTCACCGTCACTCATCGTAGCAAAGCTGTTGATATGAAAGTTCAGCTGCGGGTAGCAGGTAGTTCTATACATTTTATTGTTACTATTACTAAAACCGAACTTTCAGTTTAATAAGTCGCAGCTGCAAAATACTAACGCGAATTCTTTACAGACGAATGGAAAAACTGGTAGAAGCCGACCTCGGGGAAGATCAGTTTGGATTCCGCAGAAATGTTGGACCACTTGAGGCAATACTGACCCTACGACTTATCTTAGAAAATAGATTAAGGAAAGGCAAACCTACATTTCTAGCATTTGTAGACTTAGAGAAAGCTTTTGACAATGTTGACTGGAATACTCTCTTTCAAATTCTGAAGATGGCAGGGGTAAAATACAGGGAGCGAAAGGCTATTTACAATTTGTACAGAAACCAGATGGCAGTTGTAAGAGTTGAGAGGCATGAAAGGGAAGCAGTGGTTGGGAAGGGAGTGAGACGGGGTTGTAGCCTCTCCCCGATGTTATTCAATCTGTATATTGAGCAAGCAGTAAAGGAAACAAAAGAAAAATTCGGAGTAGGTATTAAAATCCATGGAGAAGAAGTAGAAACTTTGAGGTTCGCCGATGACATTGTAATTGTCAGAGATAGCAAAGCACTTGGAAGAGCAGTTGAACGGAATGGACAGTGTCTTGAAAGGAGGGTATACGATGAACATCAACAAAAGCAAAACGAGGATAATGGAATGTAGTCGAATTAAGTCGGGTGATGCTGAGGGAATTAGATTAGGAAATGAGACACTTAAAGTAGTAAGGGAGTTTTGCTATTTGGGGAGTAAAATAACTGATGATGGTCGAAGTAGAGAGGATATAAAATGTAGACTGGCAATGGCAAGGAAAGCGTTTCTGAAGAAGAGAAATTTGTCAACATCGAGTATAGATTTAAGTGTCAGAAAGTCGTTTCTGAAAGTATTTGTATCGAGTGTAGCCATGTATGGAAGTGAAACATGGACGATAAATAGTTTGGACAAGAAGAGAATAGAAGCTTTTGAAATGTGGTGCTACAGAAGAATGCTGAAGATTAGATGGGTAGATCACATGACTAATGAAGTATTGAACAGAATTGGGGCAAGAGGAGCTTGTGGCACAACTTGACTAGAAGAAGGGCTCGGTTGGTAGGACATGTTCTGAGGCATCAAGGGATCACCCATTTAGTACTGGAGGGAAGCGTGGAGGGTAAAAATCGTAGAGGGAGACCAAGAGATGAATACACTAAGCAGATTCAGAAGGATGTAGGTTGCAGTAGGTACTGGGAGATAGGGAAGCCTGCACAGGATAGAGCAGCATGGAGAGCCGCATCAAACCAGTCTCAGGACTGAAGACAACAACAACAACAACATTACTAAAACCTAGGAATACTAGTATATGGTTGTTTTTCCCCCAGCCGAACTTCGCGCCTGCAGCTTGCCAATATGTCGGGAGCATTTGGGAAGTAGAGCTACGTTGCCTCAGCAGCAACGACAAAGACTGCACTGGAAAAATGCTCGGCGATGCTGGCGGCAAGAAGCGGAGTGGGGCGGCGCGGCCTGCTACGACAGAGCTGCTGGCGCCGGCAGACACTGCAGGAGCTGAGAGGCCCCCGAGCGTCCGGGCACCCAGGAAGTCGCCACTTAGCCCCGTACACAGCACAGCAGCGGCGGAGCTCAGCTTAAAGGGCGCGCTGTGGGGCAGGCCGCCCCTCCCCGCCCCCCCCCCCCTCCCCAGCCTTTTATCGCCCAGAGGCCGCCGGCCACTTGTTGGACAGCGTGGCCGTACTGGTGTCTTGTTCACATCAGGCGCACATAAAAATTATATACGAGGGTGAGTGAAATGAAAACTTTCAATTTGTAATAACAAACCGAAATTTCGCGCCGTTATCCTGTAAGTTGGTAAGCGTGCTACAAACAGCGTGCAGAATGGTCTGTAGGTGGCAGCATAGTGCAGTGCAGATGCACACATACCGTCGCAGTATCAGTATAAAGATGGCCGCCCCACTTGCGACTTGCACCACGGAAGAACAGCGTTCTGTTATTCGGTTTTTGCGTAGTGATGGTGTGAAACATATTGAAATTCATCGACGAATGAAGGTTCAGTACGGTGATGCATGTTTGCCACAGCAGCAAGTCTACGAATGGAGTAGGAAGTTCGTAAATGGTGTGACTTCTATAGAAGATGCTCCTCGCCCAGGTCAGGCACAACGAGTTGTGACGCCACAAAACATTGCAGCAGTTGAGGCCACAGTGAAGGAAAACCGCCGTGTAACACTGAATGACATTGCAGCATGTTTACAGATTACACATGGGTCAGCGCACCACATTGTGCATGATGTGCTACAATTTCAAAAGTGTCTGGCAGATGGGTGTCACGGCAGCTGACTCCTGAAACCAGAGAACGACGTGTTGATGCTTGTGAAGAACTTCTTCGGGGCTTTGAACGAGAAGGTGATGGCTTCGTTGCAAGAATCGTTACTGGGGACGAAACCTGGCTTCACTTCCACCAAAGAATGGCGCCATTCCTCATCACCAAAACCAAAGTAATTTCGAACAAAACCATCAGCAGGGAAGGTTATGTGGACTCTCTCTTGGGACGAAATAGGCGTGATTTTGGAGCATTGCATGCCTAGAGGGGACCACTGTCACCAGTGCATCATACACAGATCTCTTAAAAAATCATCTGCGGCCTGCAATCAAATCAAAGCGACGTGGATTGCTGTCAGCAGGCGTCCTTTTGCAGCATGACAATGCAAGGCCTCACTCTGCCCGTACAACAGTTGCAACAGTCACAGACCTGCATTTTGAGTGTCTTCTTCATCCTCCATACTCACCAGACCTTGCCCCCAAGTGATTTCCATGTTCGGACCACTCATAGACGCAATGGGAGGAAAGAAGTTCCGTTCTGATAAAGAGGTACGCCACGCGGTGCATGAGTGGTTGCGCGGAATACCAAATGAATTTTTTTCTAAAGGAATTTATGCACTTTGTAAGCGCTGGAGGACTTGCATTGAGCGTGAGGAAGATGATGTTGAAAAGTGATACAGCTTTGTACCACTTCTGCACAATAAGTAATACTTAAAAAAGTATTTAACGTTTTCATTTGACTCACCCTCGTACTTTAAGCGTCGCATGATATGAATCGCATTTGGTGGCTATCACCATAGTGTTTTTAATGCTCTAACAACACTTGTGTCTGCAGAACAAATTACACAGCTGGATTCTGCATGTTCCTACGTTACTTTTATCGTCGAAATTTGAGCGGCATATTCGTGCCATTATTGGTGGTTCATCGTTCATAGAAATATGAAACGACGAAATGACTTTTGATCGTTGTAGGACACGGCACTTCATCCAGTATGTTCCCCCAGTGACGCCATTACAACATAGGGCGTGGGAGAAGTCTGGAGTTTCTGGAAATCATATGAGTAAATGTCAGGGACGATGAAAGTTTCCGTCAGGTCTGGAGGAGTGTTCAGCCTATTGGTTGAATTCGCTCTCCGCCTTCCAATCCATGTCGGGCACATATTTTTAAAAGTTACTACCTACTCATTAAAATGTTGACTACTACGGCCTTATAGTAGGATGGACAACCCATTCCCCAATACCGCTTTCCGTCTTGGGTATTCCTAACAGGTCTAACTAAAGAAAAACATCGAAGCAATTAACAGGCGCCCTGTGCGATTTATCATCGGTCGGTTCGTTCAACAGTGGACAGTTGCGGAAATGCTACGTGAGCTCAGATGGCAATCCTTGGAAGGTGGAAGAGGATTCTTTCGCGAAACAGTGCTGTGGACGTCTAGTGAAACGGCTTCTGCGAAAGACTTCAGAACGAGTCTACTGCCTACAGCGTTAATCTCGCGTAAGGACCTTAAGCTCAAGATCAGGGAGATATGCGTTCGTACAGAAACAAGGACGCACTCAAATTTTCCTCGCTCAGCTCGCGAATGGAGCAGGAAAGAAGTACTCCACCTGTACCCACGTACATCTGGAACAATAACTACTGTATTATTCACTGCCTCGTCACAACATACACCACTGGCCATTAAAATTGCTACACCACGAAGGTGACGAGCTACAGACGCGAAATTTAACCGACAGGAAGAAGATGCTGCGACATGCAAATGATTAGCTTTTCAGAGCATTCACAAAAGGTTACCGCCGGTGGCGACACCTACAACGTGCTGACATGAGGAAAGTTTCCAACAGATTTCTCATACACAAACACCAGTTGACCGGCGTTGCCTGGTGAAACGCTGTTGTGATGCCTCGTGAAAGGAGGAGAAATGCGTACCATCATGTTTCCGACTTTAATAAAGGTCGGATTGTAGCCTATAGCGATTGCGGTTTATCGTATCGCGACATTTCTGCTCGCGTTGGTCGAGATCCAATGACTGTTAGCAGAATATGGAATCGGTGGGTTCAGGAGGATAATACGGAACGCCGTGCTGGATCCCAACGGCCTCGTATCACTAGCAGTCGAGATGACAGGCATCTTTTCCACATGGCTGTAACGGATCGTGCAGCCACGTCTCGATCCGTGAGTCAACAGATGGGGACGTTTGCAAGTCAAAAACCATCTGCACAAACAGTTCGACGACGTTTGTAGCAGCACGGACTATCAGCTCTGAGACCATGGCTGTGGTTACCCTTGACGCTGCATCACAGACTGGAGCGCCTGCGATGGTGTACTCAACGACGAACCTGGGTGCACGAAAAAAAAGGCAAAATGTCATTTTTTCGGATGAATCCAGGTTCTGTTTACAGCATCATGATGGTCGCATCCGTGTTTGGCGACATCGCGGTCACCTCGTGTTCGCACTGACGGCACTTTGAACAGTAGACGTTACATTTCAGATGTGTTACGACCAGTGGCTCTGTCCTTCATTCGATCCCTGCGAAACCCTACATTTCAGCAGGATAATACACGACCGCATGTTTCAGGTCCTGTACGGGCCTTTCTGGATACAGAAAATGTTCGACTGCTACCCAGTCCAGCACATTTTCCAGGTCTCTTACCAACTGAAAACGTCTGGTCAATGGTGGCCGAGCAACTGGCTCGTCACAATACGCCAGTCACTACTCGTGATGAACTGTGGTACCGTGTTGAAGCTGCATGGGCAGCTGTATCTGTAAACGCCATCCAAGCTCTGTTCGACTCAATGCCCAGGCGTATGAAGGCCGTTATTACGGCCAGAGGTGGTTGTTCGGGATACTGATTTCTCAGGACCTATGCACCCAAATTGCGTGAAAATGTAATCACATGACAGTTCTAGTATAATATATTTATCCAATGAATATCCGTTTATCATCTGCATTTCTTCTTGGTGTAGCGATTTTAATGGCCAGTAGTGTACTTTTCTCGTCGAAATTTGAGCGGCATATTCGTGCCATTATTGGTGGTTCATCGTTCATAGAAATATGAAACGACGAAATGACTTTTGATCGTTGTAGGACACGGCACATCATCCAGTATGTTCCCCCAGTGACGCCATTACAACATAGGCCGTGGGAGAAGTCTGGAGTTTCCGGAAATCATACGAGTAAATGTCAGTGACGATGAAAGTTTCCGTCAGGTCTGGAGAAGTGTTCAGCCTATTGGTTGAGTTCACTCTCCGCCTTCCAATCCATGTCTGGCACACATTTTTAAAAGTTACTACCTATTCATTAAAATGTTGACTACTTCCGCCTTATAGTAGGATGGACAACCCATTCCCCAGTACCGCTTTCCGTCTTGGGTATTCCTATCAGGTCTAACTAAAGAAAAACATGGAAGCAATTAACAGGCGCCCTGTGGGATTTATCATCGGTCGGTTCGTTCAACAGTAGACAGTTGCGGAAATGCTACGTGAGCTCAGATGGCAATCCTTGGAAGGTGGAAGAGGATTCTTTCGCGAAACAGTGCTGTAGATGTCTAGAGAAACGGCTTCTGCGGAAGACTTCAGAACGATTCTACTGCCTACAGCGTTAATCCTACACCGACTCAAAGGAAGACCTCGGCGCTTGTTGGTGACGTCACGCCAGCTAGGCACGGCGAACGCCAGGTCTGTTGCAGGCATTCTCATAATGGTGGTGTCTCCCTCTCTGACACAGGAAAATGTGAAACTATTGGCGGTAGTTGACCAACACACATTGTTCTGAAAGATTTCTGCAATCAATTAATTGTGCATTTCATTACACTTCTTAACAAATAGTCCACTCCTGAACGTAAATGTCCTCCTGTTTTAAGGATTGACATACAAAAACAACTTCATGGTCCAGCAGCAACAAAATTCGTGCTTCTTTACCTTATTTGTAAATCTGACGAAGTTACATTTGTACTGGGTTGCTTTTACAAGAAACTGTGAACATCTTGGTGCTCTTCTTTAGGTATCTTGGTTGACTATGGGGTGAGGGGCACTGAATGTTAATGAAATATCTTGCGATTGTACACGTTGGGAGAGGGTGTGGTGGACAGAAGAAGAGGCAAAAGAGAGATACTTGTTTTATCAAATAAATTTTTTTTTATCTTATAAAGTTTCTCCTTTCAGTTGCAAGAGGGGAATATTTATCTTCTCTAATGTGCATGTTTAAAAACGTTTAAGCTCAGCAGTATTTTCGATGTATGAAGCTATTTTGTTTCCTGTTTAGAATTCCTTTTGTTGAAAACGACTGTAATCTAATGACTGGCAACAGTTGGCGATTTACACATGTAAATTAGTTCACATTTCCAGTGACGATGTCAAACGAAAATAAATAAATAAAAGAAACGAGTTCATTGTAAGGTGGTTGGGTAAGTTTCGATAGCAAAATGGATCAAGTAAATATAGTTACTTGAATGTAAAATTTCGGAAGATTGCAATGGGGCAAAGCATCTTCTCATATTGATCTACGTTTTTTTCGACAGGATTCAGTAATACAGAAGTATGATCTTCATTTGCAGCTTTACGATAGTAAGAAAATCTTTCATCTAAATAAAACTGCAGAATCCAAAACAATACCAAACATTTTGTCCAAAAATAAGAGATTTATAGTGATAAGCACGCCCAGGCGTTTCTGCCTGCAACAGACCTGGCGTTCGCCGTGCCTAGCGGACGTGACGTCACCAACAAGCGCCGAGGCCTTCCCTTGAGTCTTGGTTAATCTTGCGTAAGGACCTTAAGCTCAAGATCAGGGAGATATGCGTTCGTACAGAAACAAGGACGCACTCAAATTTTCCTCGCTCAGCTCGCGAATGGAGCAGGAAAGAAGTACTCTTCCTGTACCCACGTACATTTGGAACAATAACTACTGTATTATTCGCTGCCTCGTCACAACATACGATACTGTTGAAGCAGGTACGTATGGCTTCTCTCTATCGCGCTAATGCCACAGAATTTCGGGAGGAAGGTGCTCGGGCTAGGCGGCTATCCGTCCTAGGGACACAGTTGCAATTATTTTTTCTTTTTCCTAAGAGCCGCCTCTGCGTAGATTCCAACCAGCTCTCTCTCTCTCTCTCTCTCTCTCTCTCTCTCTCTCTCTCTCTCTCTCTCTCTAGGAACTTTTCACCGCACACAATGGAGACTACCTGGAAAGCTACCTGCAGGCCGCGACGTTGCAGACTGGCCAGAACATGGAGACTCCAGGAAGGCCAGGGCCCGTTAGTCCGATACTGTGAGCGCTGCTGGCGTCGCAACGTTTCTCTCATCTCCACCAGTGCTGAAGCTGGACACAAGACCGCCAGGCCTCTTACCTCGCAGCACGTTTCCGCTCGCTCTTTAACTCCCAGGCACTGGACCCATTTTTCCCTTACCTGGAACAACAACGAGAGCAAAGAACGATATTACATTCCATGTTATACATAAACTTACGATATTATTACTTTACAATATATTAGCACGTTGCAAGCCTGCATTGGATTTGTGATCTTATAACATCAGCGACTATACTCTGATTCTGCTGTACGCTGTACAGTCCAAAGTGCACACCTTGTAAGACATTGTGGTCTCCTGACCTTCATTGCTTACATATTCCGCCCCCACAAGCATATTCCGCACATCAAGACGCTTCATTCGAACCCAAAATCAATAAGATAAAGTCAATGTTGTATGAATTCATGTAAACGATATGCAAATAACTAATAGATCGCAAGTGCGCACCGTGGTTGAAATACTTGAGGCTGGCGTACACACACACATTCCAGACACGATGGTCACAGGAGCTTTTAGTTCGAGAGAGGCAACCGGACGCCAAGAGGCCAGTCCCATCCCATCTACGTCGGTCGGTGGCCGCCCGTGGAGCGGACAGCGTTCGCCCGAGGGAAATGAGGGACGACCCCGTGTTCGGCTTAAAAGAAAATTCCGCTACATTGTGTGGGAGCGGCCAGCCTACGCATTCTTTATACATAGCACGCAGTTTCAGAGTTTTTCACAGGGAGACAGCAAATGCCAAACGCCAATGCTACAGGTTTCCAGACTGGTCACCTTAAACGAAACATCATTCTCCCGTTTTAGAAGAGCAATGCTAATTGGCAGACGATATTTCTGACGCCTTGTGCTGAAGGAATAATGGAAAGATATACCCCTTCGCGTCTGGCGTGGAGAGGCGCCGTTCTGTTGTCGCTCTTGGAGCGAGGAACAAGTCTCTCCTCAGTACTTCACTGGGAGAGCACCTCTGTCGAGAGCGAATCGAAGTGCTACTCTATATTGAGTCCTTGCGATTAACCGTTGTTCACTGTGTTGGCCGACACACTTATTGTGCGGTGTGAATGGACAGAGTTACAATTAAATGCTTGCGAGCGAATGTTTGAGTGGCATCATGGTGGACTGGTTATCTGACCGGTGTACCACGCCAATATTTATACTAGGAGCGAATAGAAGTCCTTGACTTCATCAAGGCATAGGGATAGTTTGATTGGCGAAGGTCAATCCAGATAGAACGAGAGTTATCTTATTTGTCAGCAGCGAGCGGCGCAGACAGCAGTCATCGCAGCCCACGGTATTGTGCGCTACAGCTATTGCGAGCCCCTCATTTCCTCCACAACAGTACACTTCACTGCATTTCACACACGACAGCGTCTACCGTACCTAGCAACATTCTAAAGGATAATTATTCAAGTTGAGTAGGCGCGCCTCTCAGCCATTCTGCCAAGTCAACAACAATCTTAACCTTTGTATAGAAATTTCATTAGCGAATCCTATCCTTGAACAGCAACTTCACATTGCGAGAAGAACCAGGATATAACTTGTTCAATTCACAACTAAAAGTGCCATTGTGATTTCTCAGGATTTTTGCAAAATAAATAATAACTTTCGTTAGTTTCATGTTCTTCTTACACTGACTAGCACTACTCCACTACCCAAGTATCCCACTAGTTATGTAAGAAATTTTGTGAATTTTTGTGTCATTTCCTTACAGCAGATGACTTCAGAAGATATTTATTGCTGAAAGTTTTTCAGGCATTTCTCTTTAGAACGTTAGGAGAGTCAGTCTGACTTCTGTAGTAGTGTGGGGGTGGAAATTCCTTCTTGCAATAGCCACAGGATAAAGGGTACATCTCGGATTAATCCGTTGCACAGAATAACAGAATAGCAGATCAACCCCACGCTCACAACCTAACACCCAAACCTCCAGATGCCACACTCTCAGATCGGTACCAAACGTCGTGTGTCGATATAGTATCAACCAGAACTCCGATTTAGTTAGTGCTATGTGCTCCCGTCCAGTAGAACATGCGTAAACGGCAATTGGAAGCATCACCAGAACTATGAAGCACATGAGAAGCGTATCTGTGATTCACGATGTTGTAGGTCTCTCGTGGGTGAGATGGTAGAGCGTGCGGTCGTTGTACCTCAGGCCCCACGTGAAGCTGTTACAGGGGAGAAAATTTTTTGACAAGTAAAAGGTTCCAGTCTAAGTGGGCTGCTTCTGTGTTGGCAGCGCTGTGTAGCGTTTTGCATTGGATCTCTGACTGCGCTTTCTTTGTAAGACTCTGTGGCTGGTTGGACTCATTGTTGGAAGTTAATCGCCAGTAGTGTTGGGCAGTTGGAAGTTAGTCGCCAGCTGTGATGGAAGTACTGTTGGGCAGTTGGAGGTGAACAGCCAGTAGTGATGGATGTTAGATGTGAGAAGTTAGCGTTGATGGAGGGTAGAAGTCTGAAGTGTTAGCGTAGGCTAACGATCTGTGCATGTTCGACTTGGAGATTGAATATTATTCATGATTGTATATATTTGTAGTGGATGTCAATGACGATTTATATTCGTGTTTGAACTGTATGTCACATTATTAAGGTAAAAAATACATTATTTGGTTTGCAACAAAGTCTTTCCTTTGCTAATTATTTGGTTTGCAACAAAGTCTTTCCTTTGCCAACAACATGCCTATTAGTAGTTAGTGGCTTCAAAAGTTAGAATCTTTTATTTAGCTGGCAGTATTGACGCTCGCTGTATTGCAGTAATTCGCGTAATGAAGATTTTTGTGATGCAAGTGCTTAATGAAATGTATAGGTTATTGTCAGGATTGCTTCTTATTCAGGGCCATTCTTTTGTACTAGTTATTTGAAGTCAGGTTGCAATTTTTTATGAGCAGTCAGATTGCGTTGCGCTAGAATATTGTGGGTCAGTGTTGACATGATAAGAAAAAGTAAAGAGAAAGTAGGCTCAGTAGGTTCAGTTTTACTCAGCTGTTTCAGAATAAAATAACGTAGAAGTTTCATCTTGTAAGTCATTCAACAATTTAAGCACACACACACACACACACACACACACACACACACACACACACACACACACACACACACACATTTAAATAAAGAAGTTTCACTAGCAGTGTGATTTTTATTTTTCTGTTCTGATTGTATATTGCGCGAAACTGCAAATTTACTCTGTAGCTTTACTACTTTCAAAGAAACGAAGCGAAAGGAGACTGCCAAGAGAACATTGCTATAAGCTCCAAACAGCCCTTTTACATGTCATAAACATGTTTTCCCATATAACACATTCACGCATAATACGGTTAAAAGAAACTGAAAACAATCGGGTTTTCAACACAAGACACTCGGAACGTGAATCTAACACTCTACCAACTTCCCCGCAGAAGCTAAATGTATAAACCACTCACACTTACGATTTTCACGTGCTCCGTAAATCTGATGTTACTTTGTAGACACAAGTTATTTAGGACGGCACGCGAAGCTTCTTGTAGTTACCTTGTAACCCTGTGAGACGTATAACACACGCTTAGAAGCCACCGCAGCTGTCCATTACAGTACCGTACAAAGAAAGCGTTTAATTACATAATAAATGTGTTTCTAATCGTGGGTTCTCATATACTAATGGAAGGCCTAGTGCTTGATTAATTAAAAAGTCGATAAACTGAGTGTTGTTGTTGTTGTTGTTGTTGTTGTTGACTTCAGTCCTGAGACTGGTTTGATGCAGCTCTCCATGCTACTCTATCCTGTGCAAGCTTCTTCATCTCCCAGTACCTACTGCAACCTACATCCTTCTGAATCTGCTTAGTGTATTCATCTCTTGGTCTCCCTCTGCGATTTTTACCCTCCACGCTGCCCTTCAATACTAAATTGGTGATCCCTTGATGCCTCAGAACATGTCCTACCAACCGATCCCTTCTTCTAGTCAAGTTGTGCTACAAACTTCTCTTCTCCCCAATCCTATTCAATACCTCCTCATTTGTTACGTGATCTACCCACCTAATCTTCAACATTCTTCTGTAGCACCACATTTCGAAAGCTTCTATTCTCTGCTTGTCCAAACTATTTATCGTCCATGTTTCACTACCATACATCACTACACTCCATACAAATACTTTCAGAAACGACTTCCTGACACTTAAATCTATACTCGATGTTAACAAATTTCTCTTCTTCAGAAACGCTTTCCTTGTCATTGCCAGTCTACATTTTATATCCTCTCTACTTCGACCATCATCAGTTATTTTGCTCCCCAAATAGCAAAACTCCTTTACTACTTTAAGTGTCTCATTTCCTAATCTAATTCCGTCAGCATCACCCGACTTAATTCGACTACATTCCATTATCCTCGTTTTGCTTTTGTTGATGTTCATCTTACACCCTCCTTTCAAGACATCGTCCATTTCGTTGAACTGCTCTTCCAAGTCCTTTGTTGTCTCTGACAGAATTACAATGTCATCGGCGAACCTCAAAGTTTTTATTTCTTCTCCATGGATTTTAATACCTACTCCAAATTTTTCTTTTGTTTCCTTTACTGCTTGCTCAATATACAGATTGCATAACATCGGGGAGAGGCTACAACCCTGTCTCACTCCTTTCCCAACCACTGCTACCCTTTCATGCCCGTCAATTTAATCATTTATATCAACTTTCCCCTGCCGATGGAAACCACAGAACGGTGAGAGCGGATGATTACCACGTCCAAAGACCCAGTTAATAAAAAAGACGAAAATCAGTAAAGTTTATGAGCGTTGCGTTCATATTTCGGCTGCAGACACGCCGTTCCGTACGGCCGCTAGTTCCTCCCGCGCTCGGTGACCTGGCAAAACAACAGGTTACCTAACTTAAACACCAAGAGGTCGGGCAGTCCCATCGGTCGGAAGCAGCACGAACAGTCTTTACTGCCAACTCTTTAAAGTTAGTTCCTGGCTTTTTCACTTCAAAGACACACATCACTGTGCTGCGTCCGAGCTTACAAAACCGCTGACAGACGCTATCCGAGCCCGTTAGGCCGTGAAGCTTACGATGTATCACTTCCTTAATGGCATCACTTGGAAGTTGCCACCACTTTATTGTACGTGAGCTTCCAGCCTTGTGTGGAGTTAGTGTCGCGATAGTATGCTCTTAACTACTTCGATCGTTTTTATTACGCGATTTATGCCGCTTGTTCCGCGCAGCCGGTACCACTATTTGACTAACGCCGACATGATAAACATTGTCTCGCTGTCCTTGTCTTTGCTTTCGTTTCTGTAGCTCCTCATACCTGACCACCATTCTTTCTGTTATGCGACAAATTAGCAAGGAAACGGAAGAGTAGAATTTCTTAGATCGAACAGCCGGTGTTAATGATGTGGAAGTATCAAGAGCCGCTAGTAGGGAAGTGTAAACCTCTCAACACAGTTAGTCAGAAAGACAGCAACCTCGATACTCTTGTACGCAACTACTACCGAGTTCAGCAGAAAATGGTCAGAAGAGCAGAGACAGCGACACAACACTGCCTAGCAGGAGTCTCATAAGCATTAGAGACGCTGTAACAGATTCTTAGGCAAATGAAGAACTGAAGACAGCTGACAAGCCGAGAAGAACAGAACCGATTCGGTCATTACGAATGACATCGTTCCTATTGTTCACACTGGATTCTCTAGTTGTGGTATGGTAACATGTTGGGTGTTGGTCTTCTACACTACTGACCATTAAAATTGCTACACCAAGAAGAAATGCAGATGATAAACGGGTATTCATTGGACAAATATATTATACTGCAACTGACATGTGATTACATTTTCACGCAATTTGGGTGCATAGATCCTGAGAAATCTGTACACATAACAACCACCTCTGCTCGTAATAACGGCCTTGATTCGCCTGGGCATTGAGTCAAACAGAGCTTGGATGGCGTGTACAGGTACGGCTGCCCATGCAGCTTCAACACGATACCACAGTTCATCAAGAGTAGTGACTGGCGTATTGTGACGAGCCAGTTACTCGGCCACTATTGACCAGACGTTTTCAGTCGGTGAGAAATCTGGAGAATATGCTGGCCAAGGCAGCAGTCGGACATTTTCTGTATCCATAAAGGCCCGTACAGGACCTGCAACATGCGGTCGTGCATTATCCTGCTGAAATGTAGCGTTTCGCAGGGATCGAATGAAGGGTAGAGCCACGGGGCGTAACATATCTGAAATGTAACTTCCACTGTTCAAACTGCCGTCAGTGCGAACAAGAGGTGACCGAGATGAGTAACCAATGGCACCCCATACCATCACGCCGGATGATACGCCAGTATGACGATGACGAATACACGCTTTCAATGTGCGTTCACCGCGATACGCCAAACACGGATGCGACCATCATGATGCTGTAAACAGAACCTGGATTCATTCGAAAAAATGACGTTTTGCCATTTGTGCACCCAGGTTCGTCGTTGAGTACACCATCGCAGGCGCTCCTCTCTGTGATGCAGCGTCAAGGGTAACCGCAGCCACGGTCTCCAAGATGATAGTCCGTGCTGCTGCAAACGACGTCGAACTGTTCGTGCAGATGGTTGTTGTCTTGCGAGCGTCCCCATCTGTTGACTCAGGGGTCGAGACGTGGCTGCACGATCCGTTACAGCCATGCGGATAAGATGCCTGTCATCTCGACTGATAGTGATACGAGGCCGTTGGGATCCAGCACGGCGTTCCGTATTACCCTCCTGAACCCACCGATTCCATATTCTGCTAACAGTCATTGGATCTCGACCAACGCGAGCAGCAATGTCGCGATACGATAAACCGCAATCCCGATATTCTACAATCCGACCTTTATCAAAGTCGGAAACGTGATGGTACGCATTTCTCCTCCTTACACGAGGCATCACAACAACGTTTTACGAGGCAACGCCGGTCAACTGCTGTTTGTGTGTGAGAAATCGGTTGGAAACTTTCCTCATGTCAGCACGTTGTAGGTGTCGCCACCGGCGCCAACCTTGTGTGAATGCTCTGAAAAGCTAATCATTTGCGTACCACTGCATCTTCTTCCTGTCGGTTAAATTTCGCGTCTGTAGCACGTCATCTTCGTGGTGTAGCAAATTTTAATGGCCAGTCGTGTACTTGCTCTCTCGCGAGAAGATGAGCGGCCTGTAGCTGTGAATAATGGAAGTCCGCCATCCAGTAACGGAGTGAGAACAGCAGCCAGCACTGGTGGGTAGTCCAGGGATCGACCATCACAGCTTGCGTCCAGGCCAGAAGCTGCCCTAAACATGACTGACGGCCCACCGCATTGGCGGGCCGGCGTTAGCATTCAACACATCACGGTATCTGACATCGCGGTCCACCTGAGAGGACAACACGGGTAGCGATCTGGGAGGACTGAGTACTCTCCGAAACTGCGTGTGAAACAAAGTGACACACGTCACGGTCAGCGCCATCTGCAAGCGAGTCTACCGACGGGTGGAGCGGCGGGAGGGGGGGTGGGGGGCGTGGCAAATCGCCGCACCAGGGTGTCAGCTGCCTCCGATTCGAGCTGATGCAGCGTCCTCGGCTCGGCGCCTTAGTCGGCTATTCGGTTCAGCAGATTCCTCTCCGAATTACGTAGACGCCAACCGTCACGGAAGACGAGCCAGCGACTTGTATTCAAAGTAAGAAATGGAACTATCTCGAATTCTATTTATGCGTATGACATACAGGTCCTCGGTTTGCAGCCTGGCAAAACAGTAAGAATTTCGAGCCCATAAATGGGACACTCCTACATTCCTCATTATTTATCACCAAGAGTTCATCTGAATTCTCCCTATACCTTGGATTGGCCATTATTATTCGTGTCTTGCAGTCTTTGCACGTATTTTTCTTCTCTTACAGCTACATTCCAAGTCATACAGAATTGTGGGTCGATTAAGTTCCAACTGTGTAACAAGACTACCACGCTTTTATTCTGTTTCAGGCAAACAATATACTTGATTTCTTTAAAACTGCTGTCTGTTAGTGGTGTGTAATCCCCCATCCCTCTCTCCATCAATTTTGTACGTCTCTGATTCTAGTAATCGAAACAGCTGCATTAAGTGAACAGGTCAGCGCACGTAAGATGGGCAGGTAAGAATACTTTTATCTGCTAACAGCGAAACGGTGACAGGCAGTACAACTGATTTTATCATTCATTAAATATGTAACTACATAAACAATCTGAAGACGACGTGACAAAATGGGTTTCTTTTAAATAAGTTTTGGTATGTTTAATACACAATAAAACAAATAGGTAACGGTACCAAACACCTCTTTTTTTCGGAATTCGATATATCAGTCTTGGATCTCTGCTTCTGTTATTTAGCTGCTGACAAGTTACTCCATACTGAGAGGACACTGTCTTACGTACTACAATTGCGTATTAAAACTTCATTCTGCGCCCGTCTTCATTAAAAAAAGCTTGTTTTGTTGCGACGGTATTCGTGTAAAGACGTAATTAATAGTAAGACGATTGCATGCGAGAAGGAAAGACTGTGCGACTGTGCTAATGGCGGTGGCAGAATTGAGGTAAAAGGGACAGCGAAAGCTTCGGCAGTCGCCAGTAGAGCCTCTCTACAGACAGAGAGCTTCAGTTGAGGGCCTCGCGAGGTGAACGGGCCTGCCGCACATTCCCGTCTCGTGACGTCATCGTCCAGACGGACTCTCGCCGGTGCGGTAATCACACCGGTTTGACGCCGCGGGCTGTGTCGTACCGACGCCACCACCTAGGTGGCGCTGATCGCACACGACATACGCACTGACTGACAGTCAGCTATGACGAGCTCACCACCGCCATCAGGGCCGATCACTAGCAGAGCGACATTTACAAGGATTCTCACAAGTGTGTGTTTGCTTCCTCGGACTGTCCGTAGTAATAAAGTGTTGTGGTACCTTGTTTTAGATGTACGCGCTAGGAATACATGTATAAACAAGCTAAGAGTGGGTGCGCGCCCACAGGAAAGCCGTACATTTTCTGGTCATCTGCGATACATCATGCTCATGACGTCTCCCATTCTTGTTATTGTGCATTTCTTCTCTTCACAACATGCTTCGAGTTTAATTTCACTTGAGTACACCAACATCCCCATCTGATTCCCTGTAAAGCACTTCACGGAGCGTTGCTCATGTTGACCTTATGGTAAGCTTTACCCATTGACTCCTCTCCACGTCATTCTTCCTAATGTAACGGCTCCATGTCAGCCGCTACATGGCTTGACAATAGTTTTATGCTCAGAACACACCTGGGTTCCCTTCCGACACGCAGGGAAGAGCAATATTAGATTTATTATTCGAAATTATGTTACATTATCACTCTTTATATAGTCTGCAAGTGTGATTGCGGGTCGTCTGCAGACGTATGCGTGGGCTGTCTGCTGTGGATTCTGTGAAAGTGGAGATGCAGTTTAGCCAACCATTGTAGTAAGTAGAGTGCGACTGCACTGGACCCCGAGTGTAAGCAGGCCACGTCAGGCTGGCAAATAGCCGCTGTGCAGACTCTTTGAGCCCTTCCGGCCACTGTGTGTAGACCCCGGACGAGGGGAGACTATTAGGCATTCCCTGCTGAGACTCTGGTGGGTACGACGCTCTACGTGATGGCTCCTACAGTTATCTTAGCATGGAGAGATAGTCAGGTTGGATAAAATTACTACTTTTATTTTGTACTACTCATGATGGGCGAGCATGCCATATAATCGTACAATTAAGTAAAGTGAGTGGCCAAGGAGTATTTTTCATGATTTTAATTAAATAAATGTTGTTGTTATATAAAATTCTTAACTTGGTTTCTCACAGCAACACCATATTTCCCTTACCATTCCAAGTAAGTTATTCAAACTTTCAACTTAAAGTTAACTAATGAGCAGAAAGGTCGTGTAGTGATGTTTGCTCATGCAAACGGTCGTAGGCGTCTTTGCATTAAATTTCCACAAGTGCCATTTTCAAATTGAGGATACCTGCCAGGGCTTTGCGGAAAGCAAGTATAATGCACTAAAAATACAGCTCTAATGCAGTAACTGCTTCCGCGTTTTACATTCCCTCAGTTAACTCCGACCAAGGATGAGGAACGAGGTTTTCATACATTCAGTACCTCACAGAAATATGGTTTCAGCGGAACTTACTGCCTGCTCTAGACGTACAAACACGCACCGAAAGCCATGGCACGGCTTGGGGCTAAGGGTATTTGGGTGCTCTGTATTTTGAGAAGAACGACATCCACTGCCTCCCTGCGCGTAGTGAATGCGGGACATTTGCCACGCCGGACATTTGCCACACTCGCCCCTTCGCCAGGTAGCTTGAGTGGCGATCCCTCAGGTAAGGGACGCCCTTCCTCGTACTACTTCTGTCCGGCTTTCAAACCGCCGTCTCCACATCGTACTCGATAGAACAAGTACGCAAGGGACCTCCTCCTTCGACATCTTGGCGAAATACAGAGCTTTTCCGAAATCGAAATATTTATAACTTTTGGGAAACGAAAGCAATTCCGACGATTATGTCAGTATGTAATTAGTTTTTCCAAGTATAAATATAGATCCCTCTGTCTGTACGGTAGCTTCCTTTCACGCTTATTGATTGCGATAGAAACTGTCCATCGCCATGGGAGCAACAAGAAAGGAACGATGTAAAGAGAATGCGAATGTACGCTAACCATTTCTTTTTGATCACTTCATTTGTGCCTACTTTAATTACTACAAGTGCATGCCCAAAAGACAACAAGGAAAGAAGAAATGGGTATGTGAATGTTCGAAAAGAAGAACGACATACTCCATATTAATTTACTCTCTAAAATCCGATATCCCTTGCGGCGAAACATTAGTTAATAAAGTGTAGCGGGACAATGTTCAAAACATGACAAAGTACGTTCATAAACAGAGGTAAGAACATCTATGACTGACTTGTCATCTAAATTCGACGTACAGTTTTAAAATGTTATAAATGAGGAAATGAAGTAATACAGAATGCTATGCTTGTAACGTACGTTGTTGGTCCATATTGTCTAGCTCTGGTATTTACAGGGTCACAGAGAAAGCATCCTAGGTTTTGGAGAGAAAAGCCGTAATTGTAATGATCTCCCCAACAACAGAAACAAGAAGCACAACTTACGGAAAAATAATGTAATGTGTGTTCCAGCTCACAAGCGACATTGAAGCAGGTAGTTCCTGTGACTTAGTATGGACAGAGGTTATATTAGACAACCGCAATAAATTAATAACTGGCTCCTTTTACCGACCCTCGGTCTCAGATGAAACAGTTGCTGAACATTTCAAAGAAAACTCGAGTCTCATTGCAAACAGGTACCCTACTCACACACATAGTTGGCAGTGACTAGAATCTGCCTTCCGTATGTTGACAAAAATACATTTTCAGACCGTATTGTAGATAGAAAACAGCCGACCGCGGTGGTCTAGTGGTTCTAGGCGCTCAGTCCGGAACCGCGCGACTGCTACGGTCGCAGGTTCGAATCCTGCCTCGGGCATGGATGTGTGTGATGTCCTTAGGTTAGTTAGGTTTAAGTAGTTCTAAGTTCTAGGGGACTGATGACCACAGATGTTAAGTCCCATAGTGCTCAGAGCCATTTGAACCATTTAGATAGAAAACTTCTGTAATTGTTCTAAATGCTTTTTTTTAATTATTTTTAACAATTAGTTCACGAGACCATTCAAATTGTAAATGGTTACGGAAACAGACTTGACCTCTTAGCCACAAATAATCCTGAGCATCACGACGGATAGAGGGAGCAGTGAACACACAGTCGTAGCAAGGCTCAATTCCGTAACAGAGAAATTCACCAAAACTAACCGCGAAATATATCTATTTATAAAAGCAACTGAAAATTCGGTTGATTAATAAGAGACAATTTCCAATCCTTTCAACCTATGTAAGTGAAGACCATATGTGGCTTAAGTTCAAAGAAATACTATCAACAGCACTCGAGAGATTCATACCAAATAAATAAATAACAGACGGAACTGATTCCCCATGGTACACGAAACACGACAGAAGGCTGCTGCAGGAGCACCGAGAAAGGCACGTATAATTTAGACGAGCGCAAAATCTCCAAGACTGGCGAACTTTTACTACCGAGGCTCGAAATATGATGCGGATTTCAATGCGAGGTGCATTTAATAGTTTCCACAACGAAACTCTCTCTAGAAATGTCGCGCAAAATCCGTAGAGATACTGGTCCTCTGTTAAGTAAACCAGGGGAAAGGCTCAGTAAGCACCTTTACTGCGGGTCGGGCGGCGGGTGAGGAGGAGGAGGAGGAGGAGGAGGAGGAGGAGGAGGAGGAGGGGGAGGAGGAGGAGGAGGGGGGGAGGAGGAGGGGCAGGAGGAGGGGGGGAGGAGGAGGGGCAGGAGGAGGAGGGGCAGGAGGAGGAGGAGGGTGAGGGGGAGGAGGAAGGGGGAGGGGGGAGGAGGAGGGGGAGGAGGAGGGGGAGGAGGAGGGGGAGGGGAGGTGAGGAGGAGGGGGAGGAGGAGGGGGAGGGGAGGTGAGGAGGAGGGGGAGGGGAGGTGAGGAGGAGGGGGAGGGGAGGTGAGGAGGAGGGGGAGGGGAGGTGAGGAGGAGGGGGAGGGGAGGTGAGGAGGAGGGGGAGGGGGAGACAAGGGAACTAACCCTTCAGAGCAAGTAAAATGGTGGAAAATGTCCGGCGCGGGTGGAAAATGTCCGCACACTGCGCGTAGCACCTGCCACGATATCCCGCTCACCAAACAACAGCCATGGCGACGCGCGCAGCTCTTCCTTCGAATCTCTTATACGTCTTTCGTTATGCAGCCCAGTGATGGGACGCATGCAGAACGATACTCACAAAATGACGTAAATAGTACGACTTGTAGTCATCGACCTTCTTGTGTCAAGAGTCATAGAGGCATTTGCCTTCCTAACGCTACATTTGTGTAACCATTCCAGCTTAAATATATCGGAGTACATATTCCTACACAGTCGACGGTTACAGCCAATCACAACAGCAGATGGCTGACCCATAGCTAAATGGTTTTAGTTTGTTTAACACGTTTCATTACACGTTTCATTCTTCCCCCGCCACAGACACAGTGAGGCAGTGACTTCCAGTGGGACGGAAATCTGGGACTAACCAGAAAAGAAACGCAGCAGTCTCTCCAGCGGCAGATATCGGTCGGCCGCAGGGAGTGGTATCGACAGGCCATCTTGATATTCCGAGGACAGCGCGCGACCCTGCCCGTCCCAAGTTCTCTGTGGATTTTCTTCTCCCCTTTGCTCTCCTCTCCGCTAAGGAGGCGGCGTGATTCCAAGACTTTCCTGCAGTTACCGCAGCTCTCGAACAGGCCCAACTAAGCGGTATTCTGCCATGCAGAGCGCGTGCCGGATTTTGTGCAACATTAGCTACACGCAAGATTTCAAACACTTTCAGGATGAAAGGTTACCAGTTTACATTACATATGTCTACGTCGATTGGTAAGGTAAGTAATTAACGAAAAAAGAAAACATGCAAATAACTGCTTTTCTAGAGACAAAAAAATCTTCCTTGACACAAACATTTTAGCTGAAGTTTAACCCACTAAGATACAACTTATCTGACCAACAACAAAAAAAAAAAAAACAGCGTGCATTCGATGAAACACCCTTCGTCCAAGTCTTATTCAGAGTTGTCTTTTTGTCCACTTTAAAAATTTCAAAAATCTCTTTTTCTTGCTTAAAATGTTCTTTGCGATGTCCTCTTTATTGTTGTGTTCATCTAAGTTCGCCAGAAACTCCAATATCCAGTTACAAGGCAATTTGTAGAAAAGTGTCTCCGAAAACCATTCACAATGGAGAAAAGTTCAGTCCAGTGTGGCAGCATGTAATTTCAACGAACACTTCACAGGCATTACGGAAATTATGAACGTGATCGGACTTAGGAGCAGACCAGAATGTTACAACTTCTGCACAAAAGCGGAGGAAAAGCGCACCGAGCGAGCAGAGCGGCAGATGAGAGAAGCTGCCAAAGAGATGCGCAAGACCACCGTGGTCACGAGAAAGATGCGAGAGGACACGATTTCTGGTGTGGGAGGGCTGTTGTACGGTCCAGGAATCGCTGGCTGGAAGTGCATTCATCGTAACTACAAAAAATATAACCCAAAACATCAAACGCGTTTTTTACGAAACCGTAGTTTTCAAATTGGCTGGAAACATAATTTGAGAACGGTAAAGACGATTTTGATCGGAATTTGATGCCGGCATTCTCAACCGAATTCTAAAGCAGTATACGGGCCGTTTTGCGGTATCTTGAAAAGCCTTTTCTCGATGAACACTTTTGTCTCGATATTTCGTGCTAAGAAAGTGACACATTTAAACATATCACCACTTCGTTATAATATAATATTTTTGAATTACCCTTCGTATGCTTACAAAAAATACATTTAAAATGGCTTATATAAAATTATTTTGTTACACGTCCAATACGACAGCTTGCGGAATTCCCACCCATGACCGATGTTCCGGCTGCAAGGGGTCGTTCCACCTGGTGCAGCAGTTATAGAAAGACAAAAACGATTTCGTGAAGCCAAAAGTGTAAGGAATAAAACTTTATCATCAGAATTAATTTTCATTTTATTAGGGAAAAAAATCACGAAATCACCTACTTTCATGCGTTCGAGGAAAGCTAGTCCCCCTAAGTTCAAAGACCTGTTTCATGCTGGCTCTCCACTCTTAGGCTATCCTGTGCATGCCTCTTTAGCTCTGGTTAAATACTGCATCCTACACCCACTTGAAACTGCTTACGGTATTCTAACCCTCTCTACGCTCTACACTCTCCCCCTTCGCCCCCCCCCCCTTACACACACACACACACACACACACACACACACACACACACACACACACTCACACTCACTTCACTGCATAATAACATCAACGTTTGATGTATCATACATGGTACATGAACCTCGGATCGAAATATCACAATTACAAAAGCACAAATACAATACCGAAGAATATCACTTTGCACTGAAGGTCAACGACATAATAATGAATGCCAGCAGATCACCATTAAAAAGAATATCATACGCCAAGCCCAACAGAAAGGGATACGAACATCATAAAAATTATTAAAAACAGACATCTCAGTTTCAATGAAATTACTCCGTGCACGCTTGTATTTACAGCTCTTCTCCTGGGGGGTCGTACATTGAATTCATGACCGATTCAAGTTAATTCACCAAGACCCAAATGTTCATGTATATCAATATGATTACCCTGCATTTCAGAATTAAGTGGCTGGCAGAGTGTTCATCGAACCACCCTTAAGCTACTTCTCTACCGTTCCACGCTCGAACAGCGTGTGGGAAAAACGAACACTTAAATCTTTAATAGAATGAAATTTTCACTCTACAGGGGAGTGTGCGCTGATATGAAACTTCCTGGTAGATTAAAACTGTGTGCCGGGCCGAGACTCGAACTCGGGACCTTTGCCTTTCGCGGGCAAGTGCTCTCGCAGGAGAGCTTCTGTGAAGCTTGGAAGGTAGGAGACGAGGTACTGGCGGAATTAAAGCTGTGAGGACGGGGCGTGAGTCGTGCTTGGGTAGCTCAGCTGGTAGAGCACTTGCCCGCGAAAGGCAAAGGTCCCGAGTTCGAGTTTCGGCCCGGCAAACAGTTTTAATCTGCCAGGAAGTTTCACTTAAATCTTTCCTTGCGAGCTCTGATTTATCTTATTATGATGACCAGTTCTCCCTATGTAGTTAAGCATCAGCAAAATATTTTCACATTCTGTGGAGGAAGCTGGTGATTGAAAACCCCTTTGTTACAATGACTGCCACCCCAATTTGTGTAACATATCCGTGGCACACTCTCCACTATTTCGCGATAGTTCAGAACTAGCTGCCCTTGTTTGACTTTCTCGATGTCCTCCGTCAATCCTATCGGACGTGGATCCCACACAGCACAGCAACGCTCCAGAAGAGGTCGGACAAGCGTAGTGTGAGCCGTCTCTCTAATAGACCTGTCACATTTTCCAAGTCTTCTCCCAATAAATCATGTATGTGATCGTTCTAATTTAAGTTATTCGTAACTGTAATCCGTAAGTATTTAGCTGAATTCACAGCCTTTAAACTTGTGTGATTCATCGTGTAAGAAGTTTAACAAAAACAACACATACACATAACAGAGGATTTTGTCATCAGTAATATACACCGATCAGCCAGAACATCATGGCCACCGACCTGCTGTCGATATAAACCCTTCCAGACGCTAGCAGCGACACTTGGCGACGAATGACTGTTTTTTAACTCTTCGTCTTTTTAACAAGAGTTAAAAAACAGTGGTTGACAATATTACTTTTGTCGTGTTCTTCTTTTTATAGCTTTTTATTACTGTAACACTTTTTATACTTTATAAGCTTATTACAGACTTTAACTATTGTATCCCCCTTTTATTTTCGCTGTTTCAATTAATTATTGAAAACTAGTGTATGCTGACATTAGCGACATCTGGTCAACTTACTACACAAACATCTTGTGGCTACTGTACGGCAGCTTGTTTTAAACAGTAGTTTTACTGACAACATGACTCGTGCATGTGATATGATTTATACGTATTTGACGATGTTGGTGCTGATTCCGCATTTAACAGTTGACTATGCCACTATGGCTGCAGTGCATTAGGACTTTGTTTTTATGAGACAGGTATGCCTCTTCACACGTAAAGCGCACAAATGTAAATTTTGTCAGTACTACTTTTCAAAATGCTCTATGTATTGTTCTTAAGCTGTATACAGTTTGCTAGTGTATTTATATTTTTTCCCATTTTTACTGCAGGTCTGATGATGGTCGTAAAAGACGAAGCCGGTAATCTGTTAAACAGAAAAGATTGTGACCATAGACGTAAATTAAAGGAAATATTAATAACGTTTTCGTTCCTGTAGCAACATCAGTTAGAATTAACAACAAGACTAGGGCGCGCAGTAGAGATGGCGGTTATCGCTGAAATAACCGGTTTTCGGTTATTTCGATATTTTCAACGCAAGTTAACTGGACTGTTAAAAACGCTCAAAATAACCAGTTTCTGAAGTAACGAAAATAACCGGCTTATGAAATAACTAATTTTCCGTTTTTATTACAATTATTTCCTGTAATAAACGTAGAAACCTAACGAAGATTGAAAAGTTTTGACCCTCTCAGTTTCAAGATAGAGTCAAAGCATTAAATCAAATAGGCAAATAAAAGAAAATTTAGTCCGTCCACCGTTCGTTGCTTTTCTCAAGAAGTGGTGAGTGGTTGAACATTATACAAAAATTATTTTGTACAAAAATAGTATTGATTCTAATATTTTTAAACACTGCTCGAAAATCTTGTCGTGATCGGGAATCGCACTGCTGTTTGGGCATTACGAATAGCCAGTACTTTAGGGTGAAAACTAAGGTTTAAGTACTCTGTTTTTCGCGTTAAGCTGTCCGTTTTCAATGGCTACATGCAGATAAAGGCGTATTATGTGGACACGGGCAGCAGATCAGTCATTTTCTATTTTTATTGTATAGTATGAATAAATTAAAGTTTTTAATTTATTACAATTACCATAATTTCCTTCCTTTTGTTATTTCATGGAAATGACAAATCGTTAATCTTTTAAAGAAAATGAAGCGCTCTACTTCATTACTACACCACTTCGTAAAAGTACTTCCAGGTCAAGTTTAGCGCCTTTCTGCAAAACAACGGATACCTGCGAGAAACTACCGTACAGACCAGGTGGGGGGAGTCTTGCACATCGCACGTACACGCGTGCCTCAACCCACGACACGTGGCAACGTACCACAGACACTGTCTGATCAGTTGTAAGCTTAACTGCCCGTCGCTGACATAGAAGACTGCAAACCTTCTTTCCTTCCCGTCTTGGCAAGCTGTGCAGTGACTAGAGTACATGTATAGCTTACTGGGACAGGGTAAATGCTAGCTACGACCAAGTAGATAATTCGATTGTAATATTGGCATTTTAATTTGATATTCCGCACATCTGACAATTTACAAAAAAAAAAAAAAAAAAAAAATGGGAATCTCTCTGTCCACCCACACACTCCTGAGAATGGCACATTAACTATTTGCAACTACGCACCCCTATTACCGACAGCTGCGTTGATAAGTACTCAGCACCTCGCAAGGATAACTACTAGATTAAGAATATTAGGTAAGTTTCCAGATTGAGATTTTCACTCTGCAGCGGAGTGTGCGCTGATATGAAACTTCCTGGCAGATTAAAACTGTGTGCCCGACCGAGACTCGAACTCGGGACCTTTGCCTTACGCGGGCAAGTGCTCTACCATCTGAGCTACCGAAGCACGAGATACTGGCAGAAGTAAAGCTGTGAGTACCGGGCGTGAGTCGTGCTTCGGTAGCTCAGATGGTAGAGCACTTGCCCGCGAAAGGCAAAGGTCCCGAGTTCGAGTCTCGGTCGGGCACACAGTTTTAATCTGCCGGGAAGTTTCATTAGGTAAGTTGTTGGAAGTGTTTAAGCGTTGGTGAAAATCTCATTTCTGACCGCACAAAGAGCTCTAACCGCAGATCACTGCACGGAACACGCGTTGTTGCAGTGCTGCGATACAGACCGTATATCTCCCTTCGAAGACGGTGGCCAAGACGCCGTCTCCAAGTCCGTACCGCTCGATGACTGAAGGCAAAGTTCCGTCTCGCCGCAATTCTCCCGTCTCCCACGCGTACGAAAACGCGGCAAAAGAATACTCAGTTTCGACCAATGTCGAAAGCTCAGTCATCGCCGAAATCCCTCCAACGGCATTTCTGAGATCTACCCAATGATCGAGTAGGTCATAACGCCCCTCGGCAAACGAAATTCCCGTCTTCGCCACGTGTTACCCAGCACAGTGGCTCCGGATGCCGAGCTAACCCAAAAAGCGCCGTATTGTCATGCGTTTCCGGTGACCGCTAACTGCCGCCCACGGCGGCCCGGCGAGCTGCAGACTTTATATTCCACAATTCTCAACTTCCGACACGTATCACCAAGGCTTTAAGTTAGTGGCTCAATCATGCAGACATGCAGGGAATACTGCTCGAGAGTGCCTCATATTTATCATAATTCAATAGAGTCATGAACTGATGCCCTTGCCAGTCCCTTTATTATTAATACTAATGTTGGTAAGCTAACGTGTAAGCGCCCTTGTTCTGGCACCTTGCACACTGCTGTACTCATTCTTAGGTCACGTGTCTGTCTCTCGTTTCAGTCGGCACTGCTTAATAAAATAGCAGCGATCGCCTTCCACGTTTTCTGTAATGAAGCAAGATTTCAAAACAATGCGAAGTTTACGAACAGAAATTAATATCCTTTAAAAAAGCTGTCTTTAAAAATGAAAAATTTTGTCAATGCTACTATTCATATTATGGTATATCCATTTTTTCTCTGTTACCAGTTGAGTCGAAACAAGGCCCCGGGAGTAGACAACATTCCATTAGAACTACTGACGGCCTTGGGAGAGCCAGTCCTGACAAAACTCTACCATCTGGTGAGCAAGATGTATGAGACAGGCGAAATACCCTCAGGCTTCAAGAAGAATATAATAATTCCGATTCTAAAGAAAGCAGGTGCTGACAGATATGAAAATTACCGAACAATCAGTTTAATAAGTCACGGATCCAAAATACTAACTCGTATTCTCTACAAACGAATGGAAAAACTGGTAGAAGCTGACCTCGGGGAAGATCAGTTTGGATTCCGTAGAAATATTGGAACACGTGAGTCAATACTGACCTCATGACTTATCTTAGAAGCAAGATTAAGGAAAGGCAAACCTACGTTCTAGCATTTGTAGACTTAGAGAAAGCTTTTGACAATGTTGACTGGAATACTCTTTCAAATTCTAAAAGTGGCAGGGTTAAAATACAGGGAGCGAAAGGCTATTTACAACTTGTACAGAAACCAGATGGCAGTTATAAAAGTCGAGGGGCAGGAAAGGGAAGCAGTTGTTATTCAATCTGTATATTGAGCAATTCGGAGTAGGTATTAAAATCCATGGAGAAGAAATAAAAACTTTGAAGTTCGCCAATGACATTGTAATTCTGTCAGAGACAGCAAAGGACTTGGAAGAGCAGCTGAACGGAATGGACAGTATCTTGAAAGGCGGATATAAGATGAACATCAACAAAAGCAAAACGAGGATAATGGAATGTAGTCGAATTATGTCGGGTGATGCTGAGGGAATTAGATTAGGAAATGAGACACTTAAAGTAGTAAATGAGTTTTGCTATTTGGGGAGCAAAATAAATGATGATGGATGAAGTAGAGAGGATATAAAATGTAGACTGGCAATGGTAAGGAAAACATTTCTGAAGAAGACACATTCGTTAACATCGAGTATAGTCTGAAGTATCAGGAAGTCTTTTCTCAAAGTATTTGTATGTAGTGTAGCCATGTATGGAAGTGAAACGTGGACGATAAATAGTTTAGACAAGAAGAGAATAGAAGCTTTCGAAATGTGGTGTTATAGAAGAATGCGGAAGATTAGATGGGTAGATCACATAACTAATGAGGAGGTATTGATTAGGATTGGGGAGAAGAGAAGTTTGTGGCGAAACATGACTAGAAGAAGGGATCGGTTGGTAGTATAAATTCTGAGGCATTAAGGGATCACCAAGTTGGTAATGGAGGGCAGTGTGGAGGGTAAAAATCATAGAGGGAGACCAAGAGATGAATACACTAAACAGATTCAGAAGGATGTATGTTGCAGTAGGTACTGGGACATGAAGAAGCTTGCACAGGATAGAGTAGCATGGAGAGCTGCATCAAACCAGTCTCAGGACTGAAGACCACAACAACAACACCAGTTAAAAATAAAAAACACCTGTTATAATTGAGACTAAACAAATACCGAAAAATACCGGTTATTCAGAACTAAAATACCGGTATTGGTTTTTAAACCAGCCTATTTTCCCATTCCTAGCGCGCAGACCCTTCTGCAGATTCTTCCGCTGGGCCGTACTATCCGGAGACCGGTGCGGCCAACACAGGAACAGGAGGCAGGCACGTGGAAATCACAACATCTGGCTGGCCGCCGAATTAATGCGTGTCTCGCGGCAGAGCCGTCCAGCGGGCCGGAACATCGCAGCGAGCGGCAGTCTGGCGGTCAATCGATGGCCGCTCTCTGTGGTGGTGTGAAGGAGGGTGGTGGGAGGAGGGGCGGGGGAAGCTCAGAGCGCCGCGTTTACCAACAGCCGGTGCCGCTCTGTCACCAGTCGAGAGCACTGCAATAAAAAATGAATAAATAAATAAAGCGGCCGGCGACGCAATCACGGCGGCAGCCAACACTAAATTCCGGCCGAGTGCGAAATCCAATTACCGGCCCGGAGCGCATCCAGCGGCAGCTGCACAGAGTATCCGACATCCAGAGCCGGCGTTCAGCAGGCTGCACGGCGCTCAAACCGGCAACCTGCCTGCCTCTCACCGTGACATGCTATTGTGTTCTGCTTGCTCTCTCCTCTTTTTTCAGTACTAAAGGACGAACACGCTCTTTGGCTGCCTACACAGTGTCTCCCAGGATGAATCCTTAATATTAAAGAATATGGCAGGAATGATCATTCGAAGCAAGAAGATCTAGTAAGCAAGGGCTCCAAAATGCATACCTGAAGAGCTATGAGCACTACTCCTCAATAGTGTGAAACAAATCTTTTCTACTGTAAGCTCTTTGCTTTCTATGTTTTGGGAGGATATATGGACCAAAACAACAACAACAAAAATCCAGTAATCATGGTCATGTTGTAATGGTACTTTAATTACGTAACCATTATGGTACCTCACCTGAACCTCTCGATACCAGCAATATTCTACTGTGTTTCTGTAGAATAGTTAACATAGTTCTGAGACAACATTCAGATTTGATTTCATTAATGTAGAGGTACTTTGATACATAGATATGTTTATATTACAATGATATTATTCTTATGTGTATTCTTTATTTTGTCACTATGATCTCTGACGTACTTCTAACTTTGATTTTTGGGCGCGTAAGCGATTATTACACTCGTGGAAATTGAAATAAGAACACCGTAAATTCATTGTCCCAGGAAGGGGAAACTTTATTGACACATTCCTGGGGTCAGATACATCACATGATCACACTGACAGAACCACAGGCACACAGACACAGGCAACAGAGCATGCACAATGTCGGCACTAGTACAGTGTATATCCACCTTTCGCAGCAATGCAGGCTGCTATTCTCCCTTGGAGACGATCGTAGAGATGCTGGATGTAGTCCTGTGGAACGGCTTGCCATGCCATTTCCACCTGGCGCCCCAGTTGGACCAGCGTTCGTGCTGGACGTGCAGACCGCGTGAGACGACGCTTCATCCAGTCCCAAACATGCTCAATGGGGGACAGATCCGGAGATCTTGCTGGCCAGGGTAGTTGACTTACACCTTCTAGAGCACGTTGGGTGGCACGGGATACATGCGGACGTGCATTGTCCTGTTGGAACAGCAAGTTCCCTTGCTGGTCTAGGAATGGTAGAACGATGGGTTCGATGACGGTTTGGATGTACCGTGCACTATTCAGTGTCCCCTCGACGATCACCAGTGGTGTACGGCCAGTGTAGGAGATCGCTCCCCACACCATGATGCCGGGTGTTGGCCCTGCGTGCCTCGGTCGTATGCAGTCCTGATTGTGGCGCTCACCTGCACGGCGCCAAACACGCATACGACCATCATTGGCACCAAGGCAGAAGCGACTCTCATCGCTGAAGACGACACGTCTCCATTCGTCCCTCCATTCACGCCTGTCGCGACACCACTGGAGGCGGGCTGCACGATGTTGGGGCGTGAGCGGAAGACGGCCTAACGGTGTGCGGGACCGTAGCCCAGCTTCATGGAGACGGTTGCGAATGGTCCTCGCCGATACCCCAGGAGCAACAGTGTCCCTAATTTGCTGGGAAGTGGCGGTGCGGTCCCCTACGGCACTGCGTAGGATCCTACGGTCTTGGCGTGCATCCGTGCGTCGCTGCGGCCCGGTCCCAGGTCGACGGGCACGTGCACCTTCCGCCGACCACTGGCGACAACATCGATGTACTGTGGAGACCTCACGCCCCACGTGTTGAGCAATTCGGCGGTACGTCCACCCGGCCTCCCGCATGCCCACTATACGCCCTCGCTCAAAGTCCGTCAACTGCACATACGGTTCACGTCCACGCTGTCGCGGCATGCTACCAGTGTTAAAGACTGCGATGGAGCTCCGTATGCCACGGCAAACTGGCTGACACTGACGGCGGCGGTGCACAAATGCTGCGCAGCTAGCGCCATTCGACGGCCAACACCGCGGTTCCTGGTGTGTCCGCTGTGCCGTGCGTGTGATCATTGCTTGTACAGCCCTCTCGCAGTGTCCGGAGCAAGTATGGTGGGTCTGACACACCGGTGTCAATGTGTTCTTTTTTCCATTTCCAGGAGTGTAGTTAGTTAGTTGTTAGAGAGTCGGACCTTGAGAAGGTCAAGTCTTGGACGTCATGTTGGGAGGATGCATAACGTGTCTGCTTATAAAATGTGAACTTTAACAGTGAGGAAGATGTTTTCAAGTATGTTTTGTATTGTGAAGTCGTGTTTTGTATTGTGAAGTCATGTTTTGTATTGTGAAGTCATGTTTTGTGTGTTACGTAATATTGCAATAAAAGCAATTAAAAGGAAGTGTAACTTGAATTCGGAGTGCTGATTTTTTTTTTTTTTACATCACAATTGTGCTAACTTTGAAACTTTAATCTTCAAAAATGGTTTGTGAAGCGCATCTACAAAACTTTTGAATATAGCAGAATAAAACCTAGGCCTCTTTGCATCCGAGCTTGGAATCATCACCACCTAGATATTCGACGATTGAGCCATGATTTTACAACGAGACCAGCGTGGGAAACACGAAAAGATGAGTGCGTAGTTTATTCATTATTACATGAAATGACTATTAATTGTGCTCTAATGACACCTGCCACATAATAACTATGTTGTTGCCCGAAAATGCAGTATTTAGCAGCGTGAGCAACACCACAATCATTAAATTCTGAGCCGGCCGCGGTGGTCTCGCGGCTCTAGGCGCGCAGTCCGGAACCGCGCGACTGCTACGGTCGCAGGTTCGAATCCTGCCTCGGGCATGGATGTGTGTGATGTCCTTAGGTTAGTTAGGTTTAACTAGTTCTAAGTTCTAGGGGACTGATGACCAACGATGTTAAGTCCCATAGTGCTCAGAGCCATTTGAACCATTAAATTCTGACCTTTGTTGTGGTCGACTCGTTAGAATGTCTAAGGAGCTCTGAACACTTATTCAGGGTAAGAGATTTTTCTCACTAGCGATGATGAATAAGTGCTCATAGCTCTTAACGTATTCATTTTGTAACCCATTTTAACAGACATTTTTGCTTCGAATAATCGTTTTGTTGTGTGCCTGAATATTGACAGTTCATCACGAGATACACTGATTAAGACGTGCGATCAGCTTGGGTTTCAGAGAAACGTAGGACCACAGAAGGTAATGCTGACCCTACGGTTGTCTTACGAGACAGATTAAGGAAAGGTAAGCCTTCATGCACAGCAGTGGTATTCAACCTGGCTCCTACAACCCATGAATGGGCGTTCCTGTTTTCATTATAGGGATTTATAGAACATTTTTGATTTCGTAAAACTTCCACAAAGTATTCGATAAATAATTACTATTCTATGCTTTAATTCGCTGGAGATCTGCTTTATAAATTTTATTAAGTTATTTTCCTACTTTTATCAATTAACATTACTGAGGAACAGATATTTAGATAGAAAATTTTTCTATTAACAGTGATGTAAAAGTGGACGATACGTAGAAAAGGTTGACTACGCCTGATTTATAGCACTTGTAGATTTCAAGAAAGCTGTTGACTATGTTCACCGGGCTATAGTCTTTAAAATTTTGGAGGTAGTACCGATAAAATACAGGGAGCAAAATGTTATTTATAACTTGTACAAAAACCACAGGCAGTTGTAAGAGCCGATCTACATGAAAGGGACGATGTGGTTGAAAACAGAGTGACACAGGTTTGTAGCCTATTCCCATTGTTATTTTGTCTGGACATCGAGCAAGCTTCCAAGAGCATAACATCACCAGTGTACGTGTGTTATAACTTCTGATCAATCATTGCGTTTGTGTTTGTTGATATCAGGTTGGTACTTATTTTGAACTGAGTGTAGGCACCACACTCGGTCCGTTACATCAAAGCAGGCCAGCGTCCACATTTGTGCCTGAGCTCTTACGCGTTAACGCGACCCAATTTTAAGGTGTTGTGCACGTCATGTGTGTTTTTATTCCTAGAGATATGCTGACTTCGTGAATCATGCTTAGATAGTTCAGTCGGTAGGACACTTGCCCGCCAGAGGCCAAGGTCCAAAGTTGGAGTCTCGGCACGGCATAGTGTTAATCTGCCACAAAGTTTCAGTTCAGTGTCTGTTTCAAAAATAAAAAAAATAAAAAACAGCCCGACGAACGAAATAGTACTTCACGAAATTTGATCCTGTTCTGGATCCAAGAAAAAAAAAAGTTAGGGCAGTACGAGAACTTTTACCTTGCACTGCCTCTCCCTATTATTTTACGAACTATGTAAATCTGGCTGCATTAGCTGAAAGGCAGAAGCGCCTCGTCGTCAGTAGATACATAAACGAAAGGCTAGCTTTAGGAAGGTATTTCCTTTTTCAAGCTTGTTGCTAAATAATTCGTATTTCTCAGCCAGAACATTCCAAACATTATTATGACTGCACTAGGCCTCATTCAACAAAGCTGAAGGCCGCAGCTGGGTGTCGCGTGTCTACCAGGAGTACCGGTATGAAACGAGCGTTTTTTTGTGAAAATGAAACACTAATTTTGAATTGAAAAGTAAAAACATTTTATTGAAAGTACTGACCATTGCTTTCTATACATTTTGACCACCTTTCTGGCAATTTGTGGACACAACGCCAATAGAAATGTTCGTCTTTTGAAGCAAACCAATCAGACACCCAATTTTCGACGTCTTCGTAGGAATCGAAGTGTTCCTCAGCCAATGCGTGTCCCATTGATGAAAACAAATGGTAGTCGGAAGGGGCCAAGTCTGATGAACACGGCGGGTAGGGTAGCAACTCCCAGCCAAGTGTTTTGATTGTATCCTGAACCAGTTTTGCTTTGTGTGCAGGTGCATTGTCGTGTAAAAATACTACTTTGCCATGTCTTCTGGCCCATTCTGGTCTTTTTTCGATCAATGCATGGTTCAAATTGATCATTTGTTGTCTGTAGCGATTAGTATTCAGTTTCACCGGGTTTTAGAAGCTCATGATACACCACACCTTTCTGACCCCACCAAACACAGAGCATTGTCTTCTTGCCGAATCGATCTAGTTTTGCAGTCGATGTTGATGGTTGTCCCGGATTAACCCTCGACTTTTCCCGCCTAGGATTCTTAAAATAAATCCTTCTTTCATCGCCAGTAACAATTCGATGCAAAATTGATTTTCTTTCATGTCTTTGAAGCTTTCCACACTTTGGGATCTTTCCCATAGCTTTGAAACGGTCAGAAATTGATTGTTGTGCAACATTTAACATTGCTGCTATTTGCTTCTGACGAAAAGTATCATCTTCATCCAATATTGCTTGCAATTCGGCGTCTTCGAACTTTTTTGGTCGTCTTCCGCGTTCTTCATGTCTTACATCAAAACCATTATTGGCTCAAATGGCTCTGAGCACTATGGAACTTAACATCTGAGGTCATCAGTCCCCTAGAACTTAGAACTACTGAAACCTAACTAACCTAAGGACATCACACACATCCATGCCCGAGGCAGGATTCGAACCTGCGACCGTAGCAGTCACGCGGTTCCGGACTGAAGTGCCTAGAACCGCACGGCCACCGCGGCCGGCCAAAACCATTATTTCTGAACCGTTGAAACCATCTTTCGCATGTTGCTTCTGATAGAGCATGATCGCCATATGCCTCGACAAGCATTCGATGCGACTCTGCAGCACTTTTTTTCAAATGAAAACAAAAAAATTAATGCTTTCCGCAAATCACCACTTTCTGGTACGAAATTCGACATTGTTAACAAGATAAAAACATATGATGTTGTTTGTTCCATGACTTGATGTATATCTTTGACAGATGTCATACCAACCAAAAAAAAAATTAAGGTTCGTTCACAACAAATGTTCCCTATTGACACATTTGTATCTTAACGCTCGTTTCATACCGGTACACCTGGTAGTATGGTCGCAGTGAGGTAAGGCAATTTTAGTGTGTGTCAGTGATAGGTGTTTGCCACTGGCTGGAGGCGCAACAGTAGCGGAGAGGCTGATATTAGGTCTTTTATAGGTCTCTGGAATTTTCTCGGTGGACGGGCGTCTCCCAGAGAACGTCCCACGTGGGAAGCCGCCGGCTGTGCTGGCAACTGTACACACTGAATCCTTCAGTGAGCGCGTGGAACGTAGCGGTAGGCCTGTGGAGAGCCTTCCTAACGGTACCCCACCTGCGCCGCCTGTTTCGCCCACAGGCATTACAGACAGACGCTCTGAAGAGAGGCGAACACAAGAATAAGCAACAAGGACATTCCGTACGCGCTTCACTCTCTACTCGCCCCTCCCCAATCCATCCAGGCTGCCGTTCCGTATATCAGTCAGAGCACCTGAAAAGCGTATGTGCCAACTAAACTACGCAGTCCCAACACGACAGTAAGGTGGACCGTAGAAGAACGCCGCTTTCTTCTCATTTGTTTCCTCGTCATCTGAGGAGAGCTCGTGGCGGAGTGTGTTCTTGTATGACGTTTACTCCACTTGGCTGAGTGACTCCGTAAACTGCGCTTGTAGATACTAGTGTTTTGCTTTGTTTCTGTCAGAGACAGCATACAACTTGGAAGAGCAGCTGCACGAAAGGGACACCATACTGAAATGAGATACAAGACGAAGATAAATAAAAGCAGAGCAAGGATAACTGAATTTAGCCCAATTAAATCGGGTGATGAGGGAATCAGATTACGTAATGAGACAAAGTTGGAAGATGGGTTTTACTATTTGAGATGTAAAATAAATGATGATGGCCGAAGTAGAGAGGATTTAAACTTCAGACTGGTAATGACAAGAAATGTGTTTCTGTAGAACGAAATTTGTCAACATCGAATATAGATTTAATTTTTAAGGCGGCTTTTCGGAAGGAATTTGCCTTGAATGCAGGCTTGTAAGGAAGTGAAACGTGGACAATAAACAGTTCTGACAAAGAGAGAATAAAAAATAAATGCCGTGTGGCTAGGGCCTCCCGTCGGGTAGACCGTTCGCCTTGGGCAAGTCTTTCGAGTTGACGCCACTTCAGCGACGTGTCAATGGGGATGAAATGATGATAATTAGGACAACAAAAAACCCAGTCCCTGAGAGAAGAAAATCTCCGACACAGCCGGGAATCGAACCCGAGCCGTTAGGTATGACACTCCGTCACGCTGACCACTCAGCTACCAGCGGCGGACAAGGAGAGAATAGAAGCTTTTGAAATGTGGTGTTACAGAATAATGTTGAGGATACATGGGTGGATCATGTAGCCAAGAAGGAAGTACTGAGGAGAATTGGGGAGAAACAGTTGTTTCCTGAAAATGGCCCAATAAGCCGAAAACTAGAGAAATAAACAAAATTCAGTACAGCAAAAACTTTTTATTCAACCATAGATATGGAATTGTTCTACCAAGAAGTAACGGAAGAATCGATAAATAACAAAACTGTGTCATAACTTGACTAAAAGGAGGGATCGGTTGATAGTTCACATTCCGAAACATCAATTAATCACCAATTTAGTATTGGAGGGAAACGTAGTGAGTATAGGTCCCGGAGGGAGATCAAGAAATTAATACAGTAAGCAGGTTAAAATGGATGTAGGTTACATTAGTTATCCAGAGATGAAGAGGCTTGCACAGGATAGAGTAGCGTGGAGAGCTACATCAAAAACTAATCTTCGGACTGAAAACAACATCAACATTTTACCTGATAGGTTCCCGGCATTACCCCGGATAATATTGTAAAAACCGCACAATATTTCAGCGAGACAACTGCCCGCTATCTTCAGGTGCTACTGTCGCGTCAAACAGCACATCGGCATTTTACTTTGTGGTTTTTTATGATTGGATCCATGTGCTAAAGGTGATTTTTGTTTATTATTTTAATATTTGTTATTTCTGTTACTTCTATTTCTTTTCTAAGTTTAAGGTTTTGACTGAGTTACTATATGTGCAGTAGGATTTTTGGAGTTTCATGCATATCGTGAGTGGGTTGGTACCTACTGAGGCGATAGACTGGCTCGCTGTTAGAGCTGCCAGTTACACGGCAAACGTTTTTCAGTCAGATCTTTGAAACGATATCTCAGTGGCTGTACTCCGGCAGTTACGTGGAGGTCGGCTGTCCTGAAACTCGGACTAAGTTTAGGTAGCAACGAAGTACTTTGTTTTGATCAGTTCGGAGGCGCACGATGTGAGATCTGCCGGCTTATGTCCAGACGGGACACGCTCATTGCATGAGGTGCCTCATTAATCAGCAGACAACGAACTGCTTACGCTAAGCATTGGATACGAAAGCTTCGCCGCTCCGCAGGCTTTACGGCAGAGGGCCTCCATGTGTGCCTTCCCAGTTATTCCCCAAAATAGATATTTAGCTGTTTGCCGCCATGGTAGGCCCTTTTCGTTAAGCCGGAGGTGCAAGTCGAGTCCCCTCTGGGTTCTCGTCTGCCTACGCGTTTTGTTGTTAACTATGGGGTGCCGATAAGGATGGAAGTCCGACTCTTGCAGTCGGAGCGTCCAGCAGGCTTACACACCGGAGCCTTTGTCAGACAGCAGCCCGCACAAGTTTCACGTCTACGGCTCGCAGCCCTTTGCGTCTTCTCATCAGCACATCACTACTTCGATTTTAAATTATTATCCCTTGTTTTTAGCATTCCCTGCTTTGATTGATAAAAACAGAACCCTAATAGGAGCGCTTCGAAGTCCGTCTGTCTGTCTGCCTGCCTCACTGTTCAAAACCCTTTTCCTCATGTATCAAGTTCAATTTTGTGTCATATTGAGGACTCCGGCCACTTGGAGATGTAAAAAACTGAAGCTTCTAAGTCGACACAATCAAAGGACACGGCCATTTATGTCACATATTTTGATACTCGCAAACTCAGTCATGAAAACTTACAGGATACCTCGCGTTGATCTGGAATCACAAAATTTGGAAAGGAAACAAGGTTTCACAATACAACCAAAGGAAAAAATCCTGAAGTTGTCAATCTGTAATTACCTCAGACTGACTGACTGGTGTCTGTCTTGTCTATCAAGGCCCCTTTTTTCTCCCTGAAGTTGAAATGTATCACATATTGAGGTCTATAGTCCCTCGCTGGTGTAAAAAATGTTAAACTTGTCATTCAATGCGATCAAAAGATATGGCCATTTACGTCATAATTATTCTCATACTCACAAACCCGCTCATTAAAACGTAGATGGTACTTTCCATTGACGCAGATCATGACATTTGCCAAGAAGAAACGTTTCACAGTACAAATAAAACGAAAGAATCAGAAAATTGTTCATTTGTAATTATATCACACGAAAAAATTTTTCTTTTATCATTTGCTACCCGATTTAAAACTTGAAATTAGGATGTTGTCCATACTTTGGAATACTTGGTGCCGATATCTCGCCATTATCAAAGTCGATAACAGGCAAAAATCGCCGAGACCCTGGATACCCGGAATGCATGAACTGTCTATATACACAACGAAGTGTTTTGTACGGAACCCACAGTGTGCGAGTGCTCATTGTATGAGATGTAAAGAGTAAGCAGTACCTCAATCGCAGGAAATCAGTAGCATCATCTTGAACAAAATTTGTTCCCCCCCCCCCCCCTCTCTCTCTCTCTCTCTCTCTCTCTCTCTCTTCTCTCTCTCTCTCTCTCTCTCTCTCTTTCTCTCTCTCTCTCTGACTAATTTAACCAACTTATTCAGCTCCCAGAATGACAAGCAATACTCAAAAATTGGTCGAGCGACTGTTTTGTATGTCACCTTCTCCCTGTTTGAGTTATCTTTCCCTACGATTCATCCAACCAGCCTGGCATCGCTTTAACGACGGCTATTTTTATGTGGTCACTGCACTTTAGCTTGCTCTAGATTTCTGCTTCTGTGCCCTTTCTTAAGGTAGTTCCTGTTACCAGTGACTTGTCAATAGTGTAATCGAACAATAGGGCATTTCTTCGCCTATTTTTGACTCTGAGCACTATGAGACTCAACTGCTGTGGTCATCAGTCCCCTAGAACTTAGAACTACTTAAACCTAACTAACCTAAGGACAGCACAGAACACCCAGCCATCACGAGGCAGAGAAAATCCCTGACCCCGCCGGGAATCGAACCCGGGAACCCGGGCGTGGGAAGCGAGAACGCTACCGCACGACCACGAGATGCGGGCTTCGCCTATTTTTGCGTAATAGGTTACACATATTTACATGGAGTGTTAACTGGCATTATTTGTAGCAGTTGTCATTCTAAATGTCACTACGGTACAACTGTCGCATATGCAACACCATCCTCCGCCAACAGCCTCACGGAAAACCTAAAGGAAAGAAATTTTGAAATTTGTGTTAAGGTCTTATGGGATCAAACTGCTGAGGTCATCGGTCCCTAAGCCTACACACTGCTTAATCTAACTTAAACTAACTTACGCTATGGACAACACACACATCCATGCCCGAGGGACGATTCGAACCTCCGACGGGGGAAGCCGCACGTACCGTGACAAGACGCCTCAGACTGCGCGGCGTAAAGGAAGGAATATGGGTTTAACGTCCCGTCGATATCGCGGTCATTAGAGACAGAGCACAAGCTCGGATAGTGTCAAGACTGTGGAAGGAAATCGGCCGTGTGCATTCAAAAGAACCATCCCGGCATTTACCTAGAGCGATGTAGGAAAATCACGGAAAACGCAAATCAGGATGGTCGGACACTGGTTTGAAACGTCGTTCTCCTGAATCAGAGTCCATTGTGTAAGGTGGCTATAATTTCGCACCTTACGAGCACTTATCTGCATACTTTGCCGTGATTTACAACCGGAATTAGGTACCATTTGATAGGTTGTACATCGTATATATGAATATTTAAAGAAAACTGACATTGTCACGTACACCTTGTAAATAGTTGTTAACGCTTATTGCATGAAAGGTGATGGAGTGTCTTTATTATCAAAACGGCGTAATGAATGATTGCCTATACTAGTAGAGGTTGGAATCCCAGTGTAAATAAAACGGCAAGCGTAACTCAGGCCCTAGGTCGAAAAGCCCACACAGGTGTGTTTGTCCTGCTTAACACAGAAAGTAGCCCTAGCCAGACAGTCGTGGCACCCGAGCGCTGAAGCACAACAGAATGGCGGGTGGCCGGTGTCATAGCTAGGCCGGAACAATAACCAGAAACTGTGAAAATCTTGGAAGCAGCTGAGAAACGAGGAAGCGTTACCTTGGAAATCACGCAGGCTGGGTTATTTACGAGGATTTTTACTCAGAGAAGCGCACCAGTGTATGAATTCCTAATTAACGGGGATTGGTACTTCGTCGCAAACTTTCCGCGCTGGACGACAAGAGATTAAAATATGGTTGGTCGACGTCCGGAATAATCTGTAGAGAGGGAGAATATTCCGTGGTTCCGAGAATATGATTCGCCTTCTGCAGTTACGAGGAAGGGGAGCCGAGCTTTTCTGGGAAGCCAGCGGTGGAGAGAGCGAGGTGTTCCGTTTTGAGCGCCCATGTTTGACGGTCGCTCAGTATCACCTTTTGTTGGTGAAGACGGACTTGCTGTCTTTGCTCTCAGGGGATTTTTATAGTTAGAACGGTTAGGCACAGTTCTGTTGCTAAATTATACGCTTATGGACTTCGCCTTCGGGTAGGGAGTCGTCGTCGTCGAGTACGCAGCGTTCAGTGATTGAGAGCACTACTTCTGTCTATACTCACATAGGGACGTTATCTGAATTCCGTTCTTGCGGCTGGGAGTTCGCATTTCTTGTCTGTAGAATACAGAGAGGAGAAGACAGATCATACTAGTCAGACGACCGCCTTCTGCCGACCTAGTGTTTAAAAGACTTTATTTTGTGGCTGGAGTTCTTCCATCGTCGCAGATGTGTACGAGAACCATCACTCCGACGCACCGGGCGCAGTACAAACGGTGATATTGCTAATTGTGTCGGCTTATTAGGGCTATAAGGCTAAACAGCTGTGATAACGTAAGTTTTATTCCCACTGAGGTTGCACACCACTTTAGGTTATCTTTGAAAGTAGTATCTTCTAGTGTTTGGTACATAGATGATGGCAGTCATCTTGCGACATTTATATTATATCGCGTATCCATAAAGAGAGGCAGATTTGTGCAACTAATCAGCAATATTAGTTAGGAAATTCATTTGTCTCTCTTTATGTCCATTGGATATTGATATATAAACATTTGTAATATATATAAAGGTTTGAACCTATAATAAATGTATAAGCAGAAACAGCATTTATCATTTAGTAGTTACTAGTTCCCTTACTCATTCATTTATGTCTATGTTGTAATTTGTGTGTTAAAGAGCAAGAAGGTGGAAATAGTATCACCATTAAGAGATCCTAAGATATGCTTCAGGGGTAGTCAGACAGGGCCAAATCTTTATTTTCGTGTTGAGTATTTTCCGTTGCGCACACTCATTTTACACCCGCCTGGAGCAGCATCTTGGAAGTGTGCTGACCACTACGCCACATCGCTCGGTAACAGCCTCACGTGAGTTTCAAGTGTTATCCGTCGTGCGTTACACTGTAAACAGTAACGGCATAACAACACGCAACTGAGGTACTCCCGACTTTTTATCGATGAAACACGACTTAAGCATATGGATTTCAAGGTAGGGACAAACTGCAAACCTAGCACTGACACATCTTATGCCAAGATGATGCATGCGCCTGCATACTTCGTGCAGACTGTGGTATTTTCATGAACATCGTGCCGAATCACGTCGAAACGCAGCATTCGGAGGAGACAATGCTGTCAATCAACGCGTGACTTCTCCCGCCACAGGGGTGGGTGCTCTGGCAATATTCACGCCGGTCAGGACCTCCGCAGCGTGCTCGTCGCGGCAAGTCTGGGGACGCGCTGGCGCCGCTACTGCCGAGAATAGTTTACACCTCCTGGCCGTCACATAACGGACGCACGTCAGACAGGAATGGACTGCAAGCTGGGCCTACAGCCAAGTCACGGAGCAGCAGACCTCTTCCCGCCCACCACGTTCCATGCAGAACTCAGGGTATTAACGCGGCGGCACACGGACCGTGGTTTTAAACGTAGACGTTGAGCGTGCCGAGTTCAACGTGCTGCTAAACGCTAAAGCCGTCGGCACACGGACCGTGCATCCGAACGTTGAGTGTGTCGAGTTTCTGACGTCATAGCGTGGAATAGCACGTTCGGGAGTCTTTCCGAAAGTGCAGACCAATATCTGGCATGTCAGATATTCTGAGCGTGCGTCTGAACGTTGACCAATCAGATGGCACAACGCCACCTACGTCACACGCACGCCGTCTCACTTCAAAACAGAGTTGTGTCGCGCCATATTGGCATTCATTTCAAGCCTATATATATATATATATATATATATATATATATATATATATATATATATGCCGTTTCTGAGCACCAGCAATATATTATATATATATATATATATATATATATATATATATATATATATATATATATATATATATATGCCGTTTCTGAGCACCAGCAAATTCAGAATTACTGGAAAACCCGTTGTTAAGTGTGATCCGTTCCAATAAAATAACGAGAAACATCATATTCATGGCAAAAGAATTAATGTAACTCGCGTATTATGAGAGTAGGCTATTTGAAGGCAGCGACATGGGGAAGATCCAACCAAAACGCATTGTTCTTGGTACAATATGTTATAATTAAATTTCAATTAGTAACATATGTACGATAAGGTTTCCTGCAGCGCGTAAGATAGTTTGATTACTTGCGCTCTCCGTGTTGTTGGTTTAGCGTAATGAGTAGCGTCATTGACATGTAGTGATTTGATAGTTGGGGCTGAGGTTCGCGTCTTGAATCTCTTAAATTTTATTTCCTAATATTCGCGTTTTCATTAGGTTCTGCTACTTTATTATTAGTTTAATGTAAGTATATACTACAATATTTGATGTTATGTAAATATAAGTTCACCTTTTTTTTTGGGGGGGGGGGGGGGTGACTTTGTTCGATTGGCTTAATCTACAGGGCAGCTTGCGCTACTTGTACGAAGATATTTTGCTCCTTTTTCTTTTATGCTTCGTAATTGACATGTCGCAAAGATTCTGCTACTGGGTAGGAACAGTGATCAAGTAAGACTGACCTTGGGGTTTTACTAAAATGTGGGAATGATGAAATAATGTTTATCTTATGCGGAGAAGTATTCCAAATTTGTACTGCACTGTTTGTAATGGAACTTTTATATGGCTCTGTCCTTATTGATTGGACATGGTACTTTCCTCTTCGTGAACGATGTAGGAAATGTGCGTTTTAATAGAGCTAACGTGGGAATTTTACGCGCGCCCGTTGAGTAAACAGTCTGATTTACGAACTAGAAACATCCCTCATGTGCCACTGGGGTGCGTCGCGATCGCGTATACCACGTTGGGGCCCACGTACCGTATGCACAAGTCGCATCGTTCCTGAGTGTTCCGCAGCACGTTGAACTTGGCACGCTCAACGTTAACATTCGACAGCACGGACGGTGTGCCGACGGCTTAAGAAACAACATCAGCATACGAAACGTGGGCCCCAGCGTGGTAAATGCGATCGCAGAGCGCAACTGCGGCAGTTGTCGGCTGTATCTGGCTCGTAAATCACACTGTTAACGAAATGGACAGGCGTAAAATTCCCATATTTGCTCTATTAAAACTTACATTGCCTCCCTTATCCATTTTTTGTTATTGTTGTTGTCTTCAGTCCAGAGACTCGGTTGATGCAGCTGTCCATGCTATCCTGTGCAAGCTGCTTCATCTCCGAGTAACTACTGCAAACCACACCCTTCTGAATCTATGCAGCGTATTCATCTCATGGTCTCCCTGAACGATTTTTATACTCCTTGATGCCCCAGAACGCGTCCTACCAAACGGCGCCTTCTTCTAGTTAAATTGTGCCACAAATTTATCTTCTCCCCGATTCTATTCAATACCTCCTCATTAGTTATGTGAGCTACCTATCTAATCTTCAGCATTCTTCTGTAGTACCACATTTCAAGAGCTTCTATTCTCTCCTTTCTACACTGTTTATCGTCCATATTTGACTTCCATACATGGCTACACTCCATACAAATAATTTCACAAAAGACTTCCTGACACTTAAATCTATACTCGATATTAACAGATTTATCTCTTTCAGAAACGCTTTCCTTACCATTGCCAGTCTACATTTTATTTCCTCTCTACTTCGACCACCATCAGTTATTCCGCCCGCCAAATAGCAGAACTCATCTACTACTTTAAGTGTCATTTTCTAATCTAATCTAATTCCCGCAGCATCAACTGATTTAATTCAACTATATTCCATTATCTTCGTTTTGCTTTTTTTGATGTTAATCTTATTTCGTCCTTTCAACATCTTCTCCATTCCGTTCAACTCCTCTTCCACGTCCTTTGCTGTCTCTGACAGAATTACAATGTCATCGGCGAACCCCAAAGTTTTTATTTCTCCTCCATGCATTTTAATCCCTATTCGAAATTTCTTTTGTTTCCTTTACTGCTTGCTCAATATACAGATTGAATAAACGGCGAATAGGCTATAACCCTGTCTCACTTCCTTCCCAACCGCTGCTTCCCTTTCATGCCCCTCTATTCTTATAACTGCCATCTGGTTTCTGAACAAATTCTAAATAGCCTTTCGCTCCCTGTATTTCGTGCCTGCCACCATCAGAATTTGAAAGAGAGTATTCCACTCAACATTGTCAAAAGCTTTCTCTAAGTCTACATATGCTAGAAACGTAGGTTTGCCTTTCCTTAATCTAGCTTCTAAGATAAGTCGTAGGGTCAGTATTGCCTCACGTGTTCCAACATTTCTACGGAATCCAAACTGATCTTCCCCGAGGTCGGCTTCTACCAGTTTTGCCATTTGTCTGTAAAGAATTCGTGTTGTGTTTTGCAGCCGTGGCTTATTAAACTAATAGTTCGGTAATTTTCACATCTGTCAACACCTGCTTTCTTTGGGATTGGAATTATTATATTGTTCTTCAAGTCTGAGAGTATTTCGCCTGTGTCATACATCTTGCTCACCAGATGGTAGAGTTTTGTCAGGACTGGCTCTCCCAAGGCCATCAGTAGTTCTAATGGAATGTTGTCTACTCCCGGGGCCTTGTTTCGACTTAGGTCTTTCAGTGCTCTGTCAAACTCTTCACGCAGTATCATATCTTCTATTTCATCTTCATGTACATTCTCTTCCATTTCCATAATATTGTCTTCAAGAACCTCGCCCTTGTATAGACCCTCTATATACTCCTTCCACCTTTCTGCTTTCCCTTCTTTGCTTAGAACTGGGTTTCCATCTGAGCTCTTGATATTCATGCAAGTGGTTCTCTTTTCTCCAAAGGTCTCTCTAATTTTCCTGTAGGCAGTATCTATCTTAACCCTCATGACATAAGCCTCTACATCCTTACATTTGTCCTCTAGCCATCCCTGCTTAGCCATTTTGCACTTCCTGTCGATCTCGTTTTTGCGACGTTTGTATTCCTTTTTGCCTGCTTCATTTACTGCACTTTTGTATTTTCTCCTGTCATCAATTAAATTCAGTATCTCTTCTGTTACCCAAGGATTTCTACGATAATTCGTATTTTTATCTACTTGATCCTCTGCTGCCTTCACTATCATCTCTCAAAGCTGTCCTTTCTTCTTCTACTGTATTTCTTTTCCCCGTTCGTGTCAATCGTTCCTTAATGAACACTCTGAAACACTCTACAACCTCTGGTTCTTTCAGTTTATCCAGGTTCCATCTCCTTAAATTCCCACCGTTGTCCATACGATAGTTAAACTGTTCTATCTCTAGTATACATAATATGAACTTCAATATCTGTGAACATGTTAGATACGGTAAAAAGGAAAGTACCATGCCCAATGAATGACATCGGCTTATAAAAGTTCCATTACGTTTAGAGTGACAGAACTTTACAATAGTTCTCCACATAAGCTAAAAATTATTTCATCATTCTCACTTTTAGTAGAACCCTAAGGTTATTCTTACTTGATATCTGTTCCTATACAGTAGCAGAATCTTTACAACATAAGAAATATAAAACTGAAAAGAAGAAAGAGCGAGATATTTTATTCCAAGTAGTGCAAGCTATCTTTTAGATCAAGACAATGGGACAAACTCAGTACTCAAAAGACCGCACTTATAGTTACGTTACATCGAATATTACAGACAACACTTAAATTGAGCTAATAATGAAGTATCAGAGCGTATTAGAAAACGCGAATGTTAGTAAAAATTATTTGTATCCCGTAGGATGGGAACCAACAACACATTAGCTGATTCATTACAATACTACAACGTGACTCACTGCGCTACACCGACCATGAATGTCTGATGACAATACTTAGCGTATCACCATCTCCTGAAACCTTTGATCGTAGCCATTTTACTAATGGACATTTAACTATAACAAACTTTACTAAGAATAACGCGTTTTCGATGGATCCTAAATGTTCCGTTGTCATCAAACGGCATATTCCCACAATTCGCAAGCTACAATAATTAACAACGTATGTGACGTTTCTCGACATTTTATTACATTGAATCGTACAATGAACGACGGTTTTTCCAGAGATTCTGAACCGGCTGGTGCTCAGAAACGCCATATGCTGAAAGCCAATATAGCGCCTCGCGACTCTGTCCTGAAGAGAGATGGCGTGTAGGTGACGTAGGTGGCGTTCTGTCATCTCAGTGGTTTGTGTTCAAAAGCACGTTCAGAATATCTGACATGCTAGATATTCTTCTGCACGTTTGGAAAGACTCCTTAATGTGCTATTCCACGCTATGATGTCAGACATGCGAGAAGCTCAACATTTGAATGGATGGTCCGTGTGCTGACGGCTTGACACCTCTGAAGGACGTCCGACAGTGTGGGAATATTTTAGAGATTCGAATCAAAATTTTACTTCGAAGCCAACGTGCTTTCCAGAACCGTGCGATCGGCAGATACCACTGATTCCGGTCTTCTGGTAAATAAGTCAGCCACTCACGCCTGCTGGAGGCCAATATGAGGCGTGAGGAAGAAGTCAGCGTCGACAGCTACCTCCCCTCTTCCTTCGTCTCTCTCGTCTTCGAGGGTGCTACAGAACAGACAGCTTAGGCTGTCTGACTCTCTGTTCTCCTCGACCAGCCACCAGCTAGCTTGAACTTCAACCCTCCTCCGCCTTCTCCCAGCCATCCCTCTTCCTATTTCTTTATTGAACTATCACCCAGAACGGCGGACGCCAATGTAGTCCGGCCTAGACGAGCCCCCATGTGTCCCGAGTACCGAGAATACAACCGAACTTCAGCGTATTGTGGTCGTATTTTAAGAACTTCCCTGCCGACGCCAATCCTCAAATTTCCTGACTACGCTCCATTTAGACACACCCATCCTCCTAACCAACAAGCAGAGGTGCTCTCTTCTACTGAAACCGAAAGTGAGCCAGTGACACTCACTTCACCTGTTGGAAAACCTGCTGTGTACCATGTAATGGAGAGGAAAACGCCAAAGTCTAGGAATGAAGTTATAATGAAATCTAGACCTTTCTCTGCTTACAGGTATTGATAAATATCAACGGAGACAGTTGAAAAATCTGTGCCCCGACAGGGACTCGAACCCGGGACCTCCTGCTTAGATGGCAGACGCTCTAACTGACTGAGCACCGAGGACACGGACGCTAGTGCGACTGCAGCGATTTATCTCTAGCACGCTCCCCGTGAGACCCAAATGGGTTCGAGTCCCGGTCGGGGCACACATTTTTCAACTATCCCCGTTGTTATTTATCAACGCCTGTAAGTAGCGAAAGGTCTAGATTTCATTATAACTTCATTTTTCGAGAGCTGCAAGATCACGAATGATATCTGTACAGACACCAACTTCATCTAAAGTCTAGGGGTCTACTGGTCGTCGGCATTTCAAATGTATGGTGAATAATGATACACCTGAGGGAAATGGCAACAAGGGTTGGGAAGGAACATTATGGGCACTTAGTGTGTGTGCGTGGGGGCCTCATTCAAGGGCTGATCCAGCAGTCATTGAGGGAACAGGGTACAACCAACGGTAGACTGCAACGTTGGAACAAATGGCACCTATCGTTTCGGCTCCAAGGTCATACCTTGATCGTTCCAGCGACTGTCAGAGAAGGTAGGGAAGACCAGAATCGCTCACGGAATGTCAATGAAGCTCACAATTTACAGCATTGTCCCCAGAAGTGATGGTGAACCCCTGGAACAGATTCAGCGGGAAGAAATGACCCAGAGACTTCGAAAGTTCTGTGACAAGGTAGACCACAACTTCTTAACTTCTGGCACAGGTTTGAGAACCGTAGAGACCCTCTAAATGAGTCACTTGGACACTACACGTCAGTCTACACCTCGACCTTAGCCCAAAGGCCGAGAAGCGATACGACTCGTGCCCACGTAGCTATTTTTGTGTCAGTTGCTCACAAGCGTTTTGTCATTAGCCGACTCTCCATCTATTCCAGTTAACGATATCTGGAGGGAAATGGTATCTGCAGAAATGCCCCGTACAGTGGTTCCGCCGAAGCTCTGGCAGTGTGTCATTGTTTGAATAGCTCTCAAAAAACAGTGGAACTCTCAAAACATTAGGTACAAAAAGTTGATTAAAACCTGAAATTCACAGCAATTAGTGTTTTGAAGGAAAATCTAAGTGTATATCAAACAATAAAAAAAATTAAGACGAAACATAATTCATTACTGTGACAAGAGTGAGAGTATGTTAGCTTTCTTTTGTTAGCAGACGAAGCGACAGTCTCGTGTATCTGGGCATGCGCAGTCTGCTGCATACTCAGGATTGTATAACTACAGACTGAGCACAGTCAACTGGTCATTGGCGTGACTGATCCACTCACAACGTGGTTGGTGGCTCATCGACACGCAAGCACACAACGCGCAACCACAGCGAGTAGTCGATTTTGGCCAAAAAATCGGCCGCGTAAAACGGATTTAATGAAGCACGATGGTTAGCTCCGTCACACCGCAGCGGAGGCCTGCGGAAGAGCGTCGATCCAGCCGCTCACTGCACCCCCTGCGCATGCGCGTAGCTTCAGCGTGGCTATGCAAGCAGCGCATGGGGCTTACACACGACGTGTGAACCCATTACACTGAGGTGACGTTTTATGGAGACACCACCAGCTTGAACGACTTTGGTATACGGCTTCATAGGGTTTGCGCTTCACTCGAATCTTAGCATCAGCTCTTACCACCTGATATTGAGACTCTGACCAGGCCACGGTTTCCCAGTCCTCTAGGGTCTCAAACCGATATGGCTGCGAATCCAGGAGAGGCGCTACAGGCGATGACGTGATGTTAGCAAGGGCACTCGCGTCAGCCTTCTGCTGCCACAGCCCATCAACGCCATATTTCGTCGCACTGTCCTAATGGATACGTTCGTCGTACGTCCCACATTGATTTCCGCGGTTATTTCACGCATTGTTGCTTGTCTGCTGGCACTGACAATTATATGTAAACGCCACTGCTCTCGGTCATTGAGTTGAAGCCGTCAGACACTGCGTTTTCCGTGGGCGGCGACGAAGGCTATGGTTGTGTGGAAGTACCATGGGCCATGCGCTAGGGAGGGTTTAGTGTGTGTGTGTGTGTGGGGGGGGGGGGGGGGGGCGCGCTCGAGTACCTTCTGGTGATTCCTGTCCTACATTTTGGATAAGAATGTGGGGCGAAGTTTGAGTTGTTTCGTAAAATTCTGTGGGTTTGTCCTGTGTAAATGGTTGGGTTGGGGTTGTTTTGGGGGGAAGAGCCCAAACAGCGAGGTCATCGGTCTTATTGGAAATGGAAGGATGAGGAAGGAAGTCGGACCCGCCCTTTCAAAGGAACCATCCCGGCATCTGCCTGGAGCGATTTAGAGAAATCACGGAATACCTAAATCAGGATGGCCGGACGCGGGATTGAACCGTCGTCCTCCCGAATGCGAGCCCAGTATGCTGACCACTGCCCCACCCCGCTCGGTGTAAATGGTTGGCTGGCCTAAAAGATCTCTTATGTGTCTCTTGGGGACGTATCTAAAAATGGTTCAAATGGCTCTGAGCACTATGGGACTTAACTTCTGAGGTCCAGACTGTAGCGCCTAGAACCGCTTGGCCACTCCGGCCGGCGCTGGCGCCAGAGGAGGGGTTTGCACTGAGCGGTTAATCCGACACCTTTCAGGAGGGGATACAACTTACAGAAAAGTGCGCAGCCTTGATTTGCTGCCGTAGTTAGATGTTTGGGCGTCGATATATTTCGAGGCCTAGGTAGCTTATTGAGTTTCCCCAGGTCAATTCCCTACCGTCAATAGTGAGTTGACGATCAGGGACCTTGATTTCGGGGATGATATAGATCATTTGACACTTTGTGAGGTTGATCTTTATCTTCCACTGACTACACCACTGCTTGTCCAGGTGATGGTGCAGTTGGCGCTGTATATCGAGGGGGCTGCAACTACTTTTGTAAATGGCAGTATCATCGGCACAGAGAGCAATCTCTCCGGCTATCTCCTTAGGAATGTTATTCGTGTATATGGTATAAAAGCGGGGGGCCTAAAAGCGAGCCTTCTGGGACTTTTGCCGTGTCTGCCTGGACTTGTCTCCGTTCCTTACGAAGAACTGTCGTCCTGTAAGGAAGGAGTCATGTGTACTAGCACCCTGTCTGATCTAGCTTATAAATTAGGCCATCGTTCCAGACGCGGTCAAATGCTCTGTCTGTGTTCAGGAACACTGCTCCTGTTCCTTCCCTCCTTGCCCTGCCGAGACAAATGTACTGTATCAAGCGGAGGGATTGCTAGAAAATGGAATTCTCAGGCCGGAATCCAAATTGTTCAGGCATAACGATATTGTTTTCAGTCGGCAATTGACAGAAGGGTGAAAGGATTATTAATTCTATGAGTTTGCTGATGCCAGTTAGGATGGAGATGGACCTGTAGCTTTCGAGAAGGAGCAGGTTATTGTTAGATTTGGGTAGGGTGAGGGCATTCACAGTTTCCCACGCTGAGGAGAAGTATGAGGTGCATTCAAGTTCTAAGGCCACCGATTTTTTTTCTAATTAACTACTCACCCGAAATCGATGAAACTAGCGTCACTTCTCGACGTAATCGCCCTGCAGACGTACACATTTTTCACAACGCTGACGCCATGATTCCATGGCAGCGGCGAAAGCTTCTTTAGGAGTCTGTTTTGACCACTGGAAAATCGCTGAGGCAATTGCAGCACGGCTGGTGAATGTGCGGCCACGGAGAGGGTCTTTCATTGTTGGAAAAAGCCAAAAGTCACTAGGAGCCAGGTCAGGTGAGTAGGGAGCATGAGGAATCACTTCAAAGTTGTTATCACGAAGAAACTGTTGCGTAACGTTAGCTCGATGTGCGGGTGCGTTGTCTTGGTGAAACAGCACACGCCCAGCCCTTCCCGGACGTTTTTGTTGCAGTGCAGGAAGGAATTTGTTCTTCAAAACATTTTCGTGGGTTGCACATGTTACTGTAGTGCCCTTTGGAACGCAATGGGTAAGGATTACGCCCTCGCTGTCCCAGAACATGGACACCATAATTTTTTCAGCACTGGCGGTTACCCGAAATTTTTTTGGTGGCGGTGAATCTGTGTGCTTCCATTGAGCTGACTGGCGCTTTGCTTCTGGATTGAAAAATGGCATCCACGTCTCATCCAGTCACAACCGACGAAAAGAAAGTCCCATTCATGCTGTCGTTGCGCGTCAACATTGCTCGGCAACATGCCACACGGGCAGCCATGTGGTTGTCCGTCAGCATTCGTGGCACCCACCTGGATGACACTTTTCGCATTTTCAGGTCGTCATGCAGGATTGTGTGCACAGAACCCACAGAAATGCCAACTCTGGAGGCGATCTGTTCAACAGTCATTTGGCGATCCCCCAAAACAGTTCTCTCTACTTTCTCGATCATGTCGTCAGACCGGCTTGTGCGAGCCCGAGGTTGTTTCGGTTTGTTGTCACACGATGATCTGCCTTCATTAAACTGTCACACCCACGAACGCACTATCGACACATCCATAACTCCATCACCACATGTCTCCTTCAACTGCCGATGAATTTCAATTGGTTTCACACCACGCAAATTCAGAAAACGAATGATTGCACGCTGTTCAAGTAAGGAAAACGTCGCCATTTTAAGTATTTAAAACAGTTCTCATTCTCGCCGCAGGCGGTAAAATTCCATCTGCCGTACAGTGCTGCCATCTCTGGGTCGTATTGACAATGAACGCGGCCTCATTTTAAAACAATGCGCATGCTTCTATCTCTTTCCAGTCCGGAGACAAAAAATCGGAGGCCTTAGAACTTGAATGCACTTCGTATGTGAGCGTCAGGCAGGCGTTATAAACGCTTGCAAGGTAGAAGGGGGAAGGTGTTTTAGGAGTGGGGTACGGATTCGGTCGTGACCAGGAGTTTTGCGGTTACCTCGACGCTTAATGAGAGCACATATCGTTGGCTTGTTAACGGGCACGAATTCTGTCACTGGCAGCATATTTCTTATCTACGTCACGCGTCCAATAACTGTTCTCTCCTGCCGATCGCTCTCGTCATCGTGGATAACGTGAGTTCGGAATTGTGACGCCACTGATTTTGCCATTAGTCCCGCCTTTTCTTGCTCGTCGTATTGAAGACCGTTCTCGCCGTGAAGTGGCTCGTTTTCTCTTTCGACTGTTGGGCTGTTTTCCAGATTTTGCGTCTGGATCAGTCTGCTTAGTTCCTCCTCCAGCAGTGGCTCCTGTGCTCTTGTAATCATCGTATCACCCAGTCCTCTAGCTGCGTCGCGACAGCGTTGTCACATCAGTGGAGATCCTGACGCCAGTTGCACGAGCACAGGCGTGGAGGATGCCAGTGAATTATTGAATGGCTTCCTGCACGTCTCAGTCCGTCTGTAGTCGGGGAATTTCCTCTGTGCGCTCTCCCACCAGGCAGTCATGTCCGCCCCAGGCTCGAAATACTGAATTCCCTAACGATTTCCGAAATGGAATGTCCCACGCGTCTAGCTCCAACTACCTTTCCGTGTTCAAAGTCTATTAATTCCCCTCGTGCGGCCATATTTAGGACATAAACCTTTTCATATGAATCATCTGAGTGCAAATGATAGCTTCACCGATGCACTGCACCTTTTACTTTGAGTACGTGACACTACCGCCACCTGTGTATGTACAGATCGCTATCCCATTTCCTTAGTGTATAGCGGTCGTCAAGAAAATAGGCACCTCAAGGGCATCACAACGTCCTAGAGCATTGTCGGCTAGTGACAGTTCCAAATGTTAGTATAAATTATGAATGAAGAATTAGATCTCCACGTTTAGTGTACACTATGATGGAGTCCAAGGAATAGAAAAGCAACTGGAATCACTCAACAGAGGAAAGTCCGCTGGACCTGACGGGATACCAATTCGATTCTACACAGAGTACGCGAAAGAACTTGCCCCCCTTCTTAACAGAACACAGCATGTTGTTATCAATGGAGAGACGTCTACAGACGTTAAAGTAACCTCTGGCGTGCCACAGGGGAGTGTTATGGGACCACTGCTTTTCACAATATAGATAAATGACCTAGTAGATAGTGTCGGAAATTCCATGCGGCTTTTCGCGGATGATGTTGTAGTATACAGAGAAGTTGCAGCATTAGAAAATTGCAGCGAAATACAGGAAGATCTGCAGCGGATAGGCACTTGGTGCAGGGAGTGGCAACTGACCCTTAACATAGACAAATGTAATGTATTGCGAATACATAGAAAGAAGGATCCTTTATTGTATGATTATATGATAGCGGAACAAACACTGGTAGCAGTTACTTCTGTAAAATATCTGGGAGTATGCGTGCGGAACGATTTGAAGTGGAATGATCATATATAATTAATTGTTGGTAAGGCGGGTACCAGGTTGAGATTCATTGGGAGAGTCCTTAGAAAATGTAGTCCATCAACAAAGGAGGTGGCTTACAAAACACTCGTTCGACCTATACTTGAGTATTGCTCATCAGTGTGGGATCTGTACCAGATCGGGTTGACGGAGGAGATAGAGAAGATCCAAAGAAGAGCGGCGCGTTTCGTCACAGGGTTATTTGGTAAGCGTGATAGCGTTACGGAGATGTTTAATAAACTCAAGTGGCAGACTCTGCAAGAGAGGCGCTCTGCATCGCGGTGTAGCTTGCTCACCAGGTTTCAAGAGGGTGCGTTTCTGGATGAGGTATCGAATATATTGCTTCTCCCTACTTATACCTCCCGAGGTGATCACGAATGTAAAATTAGAGATATTAGAGCGCGCACGGAGGCTTTCAGACAGTCGTTCTTCCCGCGAACCATACGCGACTGGAACAGGAAAGGGAGGTAATGACAGTGGCACGTAAAGTGCCCTCCGCCACACACCGTTGGCTGGCTTGCGGAGTATAAATGTAGATGTAATAGATTTAGAGTAGTTTCCAAAAGAAAATTCCTGCCGACTGCTACGAAAAAAATAAACTGTGGAAACCATTAACATATTTGGACTAAAAATAATGTGTGAATATTCTCAGAGGTAACAGAAATCAATAACATGTGTATTTGCAAAAAGGCAGATCCACCCTTGATTCTCTATTATTTATAAATGCGTGTGATACATATTTTATCGTGAAAACTTAAGTATCCCGAGTTGTGAAACTGTTCCACCTGTGTAACGAAAATGTCGTAGCTGATGAATTTGCGTTCTGTTAGACCTTGTAGAAAATTCCAGGGATAAAAATGTTAAGGAATCTATGAAATTAACTTTAGTAACAGCTGAGACATCATTACTGTATCGTGTCCTATATGAACACATTTTATTTATTAGAGACTCCGTGCGGGCGAGTTCTTAGTTCTTGTATGCGCCGCTAGCATTTTAGTTCAGACGGCTCGCCATAATACGACCGAGAATATTGACTCCCACCTCCGGAAAATTTTTATTTGCAGCTCTTACTGTCCCTTCGTCACTCCATCCATCATCCAGATCGCCGGTAGGCACTTTCAGGCCCACATCTCCGCTGACGTAGAGCAAAATTTGCGTTTGATTTTGCGAAACCCAAAATGGTTCAAATGGCTCTGAGCACTATGGGACTCAACTGTTGAGGTCATTAGTCCCCTAGAATTTAGAACTAGTTAAACCTAACTAACCTAAGGACATCACACACATCCACGCCCGAGGCAGGATTCGAACCTGCGACCGTAGCGGTCTCGCGGTTCCAGACTGCAGCGCCAGAACCGCGCGGCCACTTCGGCCGGCCTTGCGAAACCCAAGTTTTGTCAGAATATACTACAAAACTATTGTCCTCAACACGCAGTATGCGCATTTTGTGCAAAACTTCGTTCTTGCTGTTACGACGTCTCTGCATATTTTCGGAATCGAAAACCAAGGCAGAGAAAAAGACAGAACGGAAGTCTCTGAGCCAGAATAATTAACTTTTTCAGTGAGGTCACCCTGTATTTTTCTACCTGTCTTATACTCTCCTCTCTCACAGTATCGAAGTACAGTTCTCCGCACTACGTTTTCTCAACATCGTCAAATTCCGTAGTTTCCATTTTCATTTGTATCCCTTTCTTGGACACGTACTCGCAGCTAGAGATGATGCAGATGTTACTGCACTGTTAACACGAAATACGAGGGGCTTTTGAGAAGTCCATGAAAAATAAAAACTACTTACGTGTTTGGGGTAACCTTTTTTAGTTTTCGACAGTCGCCTTTTGGACTTATACACTTCGTCCAACGCTATTCTAATTTGTTGATCCCTTCCGAATAATAGGAATTGTCCAAGTCTGCAAAATAGCTATTAGTTGCTGCAACCACCTCCTCGTTTGAATAAAATCTTTGTCCCGTCACCCATTTCTTCAAATTGGGGAACAAATAGTAGTCCGAGGGAGCCAAGCCTGGAGAATAGGGGGGATGCGAAACGAGTTGGAATCCTATTTCCATTAATTTTGCACCACAACTGCTGAGGTGTGTGCTGGTGCATTGTTGTGATGGAAAAGGACTTTTTTGCTGTCCAATCATCGGCGTTTTTCTTGCAACTCTGTTTTCAAACGCTCCAATAACAATGAATAATATTCACCTGTAATAGTTTTACCCTTTTCCACATAGTCGATGAGGATTATCCCTTGCAAATCCCAAAAGATAGTTGCCATAACCTTTCCCGCCGAAGTAATGGTCTTCGACTTTTTTGGTGCAGATTCTCCCTTGGTAACCCATTGTCGAGATTGTTGTTTGGTCTCAGGAGTGTAGTACTGTATCCATGTTTCATCCACAGTGACGAAACGACGCTTAAAGTCCTGCGGATTCTTCCTGAACAGCTGCAAACCATCCTTGGAACATTTCACACGATTCCCTTTCTGGTCAAGCGTGAGCAATCGCGGATCCCATCTGGTGGATAGTTTTCTCATGTCCAAATGTTTATGCAAAATATTATGTACCCGTTCGTTCAAAATGCCCACAGCACTAGCAATCTCACGCACCTTAACTCTTCTGTCATGCATCACCATATCGTGGATTTTATCTATGATTTCTGGAGTCGTAACCTCAACAGGGCGTCCAGAACGTTCAGCGTCACTTGTGCCCATATGGCCACTCCGAAACTTTTGAAACCACTTATAAACTGTTGTAATCGAAGGTGCAGAGTCGCCGTAATGTTTATCAAGCTTCTCTTTAGTCTCGTGAGGCGTTTTGTCTTTCACAAAGTAATGTTTAATCACCACACGAAATTCTTTTTCGTCCATTTTTTGACAATCACTCGACTTCCTTGATTCACACGAATGCCAAACACAAAGAAATAGACCAATATGGCTGAAACGTGTTGTGCGTTCTTTCCAAAGATGCTACCAACTATACATGACCTCGATACGTGCCGGTGGTGCCATCTCTCGGACTTTGCACGGACTTTTCAAACGCCCCTCGTACATTCGATTCGAGAATGTGACAGTGTATTGTCATTTTATGAACTTGCGCAAAATTTACACTATTCCTGGCTTCTTCACTGCTGGCCCTATCGAAAAAAAAAAAGGAAAAAATCTTAAGTGCGTTCGATACGATGATTGTAGGTTGCTTTCGAGTGTCAGCACTAAACTATATGTATGCCCTTGCTCGTGGATTTTGTTCGCTACCGAACATACGTCAATGCACCGTTCCACGACAGAGTGAAACAACACGTGAACTCACGAAACTCACAGAAACACACAACATTCTGAGGGCGCTAATCTACTGCCTGTTAAAACAGTGGACATGCGGCAACAAAGCAATGTGGCGGGCGAATCACAGCGCTTAGCGCCGGCTGCCCGTAGGGAGCATGTGTGACCTTTAAGTGTGTAGTTTCGTGACGGCCACTTTAGAAAGTAACTTGCAGCAGTACTTGTTGGAATGTTTACATTAGAGCAAGAACTTGCTAAAGTTTACTTTTGCAAGTCGCGTCGGCAAGTTAATTTCAGTAACTACTGCAAGTACTTGAAGAAGCGTTTCCACTGCAGTTGTGTCCTGAGACAGAGAAATGGAAGTTTACAATGTCGTCCTCAAAAACCACAGTAGCCGCCACCGTTTCTGCATTATAATCATTATAAGTATATTATTATTTCTTTACTTTCTCAGACATTAAGTCTGGTTAAAAATGGAAAGTGACGCGGACCTTGATCAAACGTCACTTCCTTTTAACTGTACGGTATATGTTACATTGCATTTAGGAACTTTCGGGTAATTGAACATGTATCAATAATTACGGATTTCTGTAGTTGTATATATAAGTTTGGATGTAGCTGTATTGCGTTGATGTACTGGTGGATATTGTGTGGTATGACTCCTGTATATGATAGTATAATTGGTATAATGTCAACTTTATTTTGATGCCACATGTCCTTGACTTCCTCAGCCAGTTGGATGTATTTTTCAATTTTTTCTCCTGTTTTCTTTTGTATATTTGTTGTATTGTGTATGGATATTTCGATTAGTTGTGTTAATTTCTTCTTTTTATTGGTGAGTATGACGTCAGGTTTGTTATGTGTGTTGTTTTATCTGTTATAATGGTTCTGTTCCAGTATAATTTGTATTCATCATTCTCCAGTACATTTTGTGGTGCATACTCGTATGTGGGAACGTGTTGTTTTATCAGTTTATATTGTATGGCAAGTTGTTGGTGAATTATTTTTGCTACACTGTCATGTCTTCTGGGGTATTCTGTATTTGCTAATATTGTACATCCGCTTGTGATGTGATCTACTGTTTCTATTTGTTGTTTTCAAAGTCTGCATTTATCTGTTGTGGTATTGGGATCTTTAATAATATGCTTGCTGTAATATCTGGTGTTTATTGTTTGATCCTGTATTGCGATCATGAATCCTTCCGTCTCACTGTATATATTGCCTTTTCTTAGCCATGTGTTGGATGTGTCTTGATCGATGTGTGGCTGTGTTAGATGATACGGGTGCTTGCCATGTACTGTTTTCTTTTTCCAATTTACTTTCTTCGTATCTGTTGATGTTATGTGATCTAAAGGGTTGTAGAAGTGGTTATGAAATTGCGGTGGTGTATCCAATGTATTTATATGAGTGATTGCTTTGTGTATTTTGCTAGTTTCTGCTCGTTCTATAAAGAATTTTCTTAAATTGTCTACCTGTCCATAATGTAGGTTTTTTATGTCGATAAATCCCCTTCCTCCTTCCTTTCTGCTTAATGTGAATGTTTCTGTTGCTGAATGTATGTGATGTATTCTGTATTTGTGGCATTGTGATCGTGTAAGTGTATTGAGTGCTTCTAGGTCTGTGTTACTGCATTTCACTACTCCAATTGAGTAGGTCAATATTGGTATAGCTTAAGTATTTATAGCTTTTGTCTAGTTTGTTGCTGTCAATTCTGTTTTCAGTATTTTTTTTAGTCTTTGTCTATATTTTTCTTTTAGTTCTTCTTTAATATTTGTAATATCTATTCCCATTTTTTGTCTGTATCCTAGATATTTATAGGCATCTGTTTTTTCCATCGCTTCTATGCAGTCGCTGTGGTTATCCAATATGTAATCTTCTTGTTTAGTGTGTTTTCCTTTGACAATGCTATTTTTCTTACATTTGTCTGTTCCAAAAGCCATATTTATATCATTGCTGAATATTTCTGTTATCTTTAGTAATTGGTTGAGTTGTTGATTTGTTGCTGCCAGTAGTTTTAGATCATCCATGTATAGCAGATGTGTGATTTTGTGTGGGTATGTTCCAGTAATATTGTATCCATAATTTGTATTATTTAGCATGTTTGATAGTGGGTTCAGAGCAAGGCAGAACCAGAAAGGACTTAATGAGTCTCCTTGGTATATTCCACACTTAATCTGTATTGGGTGTGATGTGATATTATTTGAATTTGTTTGGATATTAAGTGTGGTATTCCAATTTTTCATTACTATGTTTAGGAACTGTATCAATTTAAGATCTACTTTGTATATTTCCAATATTTGTAGTAACCATGAGTGGGGTACACTATCAAAAGCTTTTTGGTAATCAATGTATGCATAGTGTAGCGACCTTTGTTTAGTTTTAGCTTGATATGTCACCTCTGCATCTATTATCAGTTGCTCTTTACATCCTCGTGCTCCTTTGCAACAGCCTTTTTGTTCTTCATTTATAATTTTGTTCTGTGTTGTATGTGTCATTAATTTCTGTGTAATGACGGAAGTTAATATTTTGTATATTGTTGGTAGCCATGTTACGGGGCGATATTTTGCCGTGTCTGCTTGATCTTTAGGTTTCAGATATGTTATTCCGTGTGTAAGTGTATCAGGGAATGTGTATGGGTCTACAATGTAACTGTTAAATAATTTAGTTAGATGTGAATGTGTTGAGGTGAACTTCTTTAGCCAGAAATTTGCTATTTTATCTTTTCCAGGGGCTTTCCAATTGTGAGTAGAATTAATTGCTTGGGTGACTTCATGCCGCAAAATTATCACTTCAGGCATTTGTGGTATCATCTTGTATGAGTCCGTTTCTGCTTGTACCCACCGTGCATGACCATTATGTTGTACCGGGTTTGACCATATGTTGCTCCAGAAGTGTTCCGTGTCTGTTATGTTTGGTGGATTGTCTATTTTAATGTGGTGTTATCTTTTGTCTGGTAAAATTTCTTTTGGTTTGTGTTGAATGTTTGGTTTTGTTTCCTTCTATTTTCACTTTTTTTGTACCTTCTAAGTCGTTTGGCCAATGCTTGTAATTTCTGCTTCTTTTCATCTAATTGCTCTTTCGCTTCTTGTTGTGAGATTTTACCTAACCTTTTTCGTGTTTTGTCTTATGTTTCATTTCTTATAAACTGTGTTAGCTGTCTGATGTCTTTTCTCAGTTTTTGTATTTTGATCTGTAGCCTGTGTTGCCATGCTGGTTTTGTGGGTTTCTTCTGTGTGTTGGTTGGTTCTGATCTCTGCCTGGTGTGTATATTTAGTGTGGTGAGTGCTCCTATATAAACCAGTAGTTGTACCTCTTCCATAGTTGTGTTTTAATTTATTTTGTTGTGTACAATTCTGTTGATAGTTTTTATTGTTGTTTCGACTTGTGGGTTATTTGGCGGTCTATGCAATAATGGTCTAATGTCTGTATTTGTGTCTTTGTATTCTATATATGTCAGCTGAAATTTTTCTTCTATATCTAACACGTGTGTCTCTTCGTGTTCTATTTGTGCGTGTTCTGGTGTCTGTCTTAAGATTTCGTTTTCCTCTGATTGTTTAATTGATGTGTGTTCTTTGTTTGTTTGCTCTGGGATGTTTGAGTCCATTACTGTATTTTCTTCTTCTTCTTATTGCACATTATTTTGTTCCAGTATTTGTTGTACTTGTTGTTTGATGTTTTCTAATTCTGACTGGGGTATCCTGTTGTTTTTGATTATTACACGGATCTGATCAGCTAGTTCTTGTTCTGTTAAAAATTTTAATTGTGGGTATCTGGTAATAAATGTTGTGTATACTTGTGATCTGTAACCAGTTGTGTTGGTTCCTAAGTTTGTGGCTTGGTAATAACAGATCATGAGGTGTCGGTTAACTTCATCTGACCATCTCATCCTCTGTCTTTGTTTTCCTTCTAGAGTGGTTGCAGGAAGCACATCCTGGAAAACACCTCTATTTGGATTTAAATCATTTTCCATGTGGCTAGCAGTGTCCTTACCATTGTGGGCGGGCATAGGGTTCAAGCGTCGTCCCCGACCATGACGGCGCTTGTCCGAGGCTTCATTAGTTCTGTCCTTGACCAACTAATCACACTAAAAGGGGGGTTAGCCCTATTAGTGGTTTGTTCTTTTCGTCGCCTTTTACGACTGGCAGAACATACCGGAGGCCTATTCTTTTCCCGGGCCTCCACAGGGTTTATTATTATTTCTTTCTTGTCTCAGACGTTATGTCTGGTTAAAAATGGAAGGTGACGCGAACCTTGATCAAGCGTGACTTCCTTCTAACTGTACGGTATATGTTACATTGCATTTAGGAACTTTCGGGTAATTGAACAAGTGTCAATAATTACAGATTTCTGTAGTTGTATGTATAAGTTTGGATGTAGCTGTATTGCATTGATGTACTGGTGGATATTGTGTGGTATGACTCCTGTAGTTGCATAGTATAATTGGTATAATGTCAATTTTATCCTGATGACACATGCCCTTCACTTCCTCAGCCAGTTGGATGTATTTTTCAATTTTTTCTCCTGTTTTCTTTTGTATATTTGTTGTATTGGGTATGGATATTTCGATTAGTTGTCTTAATTTCTTCTTTTTATTGGTGAGTATGACGTCAGGTTTGTTATGTGTTGTTGTTTTATCTGTTATAATGATTCTGTTCCAGTATATTGTATTCATCGTTCTCCAGTAGATTTTATTATTTATTATTATTATTATTATTATTATTATTTTCAAAAAAGTAAAACTGTCACGAAAACCAAAAAGTTAAGGAGAAGAAAGTATGTGGGTGAAGAAATGGATGGAGAGGCGTATGTATTTAAGGTTTCAAGAAACACTGTACAATTAACCAAAACAAGTGGTCCGCTCTAGAATCTTTTTGTGAATGTGTGTAAGTTCTGAAAACCTCTTGTATGTTGTTTAATTGTCTATCTGAAAACAGGGTGCAAAAGTGTGGCAAGCTCTATCACCTCTTGGTAATCACCTTTTATCACCATCAATGTTATTGTCATTTCATTGGTCCATTTAAGGCGGTCAAGGTGACCCCTCGCGTCTGTCTGAAGTTCCAGGTTCGAGTCCCGGCCTGGCACGAATTTTCATTGTCGCAAATGCACAGTGCAGCCAAAGGTTGGTCATATCTGCAAAACGCGAATATGATTGTAGTACGTTTGTGTTGGCCAGTATAAAGATAACTGATTTTGGCCCATCTGTCGTTGAGCCTTTCCATTCTCCTTTTACATGCCGCGCGGGATTAGCCGAGCGGTCTAGGCCGCTACAGTCATGGACTGTGCAGCTGGTCCCGGCGCAGGTTCGAGTCCTTCCTCGGGCATGTGTATGTGTGTGTGTGTGTGTGTGTGTGTGTGTGTGTGTGTGTGTGTGTGTGTTTGTCCTTAGGATAATTTAGTTTAAGTAGTATGTAAGCTTAGGGACTGATGACCCTAGCAGTTAAGTCCCATAAGATTTCACACACATTTGAACTCCTTTTACACACTAGTTACTGTTTCTATAACGGTACCGAACACAGCAAATTTCTGGAAGTATGAAAAAAAATGTAGCAACTGTTAAGTGCAGCAAATAAAGGCACCAAGTTGCAAGAAACTGTTTCCACCGAAGTGCGGAAGCTATCGCTTTAAGTTGACGAAACTTGGCGGCCTACGACTTGCTAGAGGAGATTCGAAGTCTAAGTACATGCAGAAGTAACTTCTGCAAGAGACTTGCCGAAGTTTACCTGCTAGTGGACATACGCCTGCAGGAGAGGTAGCGCCGGTCACTATCTGCAACTGCCGCCAAACTGTGCGAAGTGCAGTCGCCGCCTGTCGCTCGCCGCAACCACGTGAACGCCACGCGGAACCGGCAAACGCTTGCAGAGCGCCAAACCCTACCCTCCGGCTCCCCCACTCTTCACACCCTGCCTCCTCCAGCAAACGCGATGGATGCGGCGCGCCGTTCGTCTTCGCTCGGAGAAGCCGGGTCCGCAGGCGCCAGCCGTTTATCTTCATCTGCTCCCCTGGTCTCCACCAACGCTTTACAGCACACACAAGCGTCGCCCTACTTCCTCACTAAAAACTAACTCCGCTATCAGGACTGCGCGCTGCCGACCGGTCGCCATTACATCTTCCATACGGCGTAATTAGGATGTGAGTATACTTGCGTGTTGTAATGGTACTTTAATTACGTAACCATTACGGCACCTCACCTCAGTCTCTCGATACCAGCAATATTCTACTGTGTTGCTGTAGAATAGTTAACATATTTCTGAGACAACATTCAGATTTGATTTCATTAATGTAGAGGTACTTCGATACATCGACATGTACATATTGCAATGATATTATTCTTATGTGTATTCTTTCTTTTGTCTCTATGATCTTTGACGTACTTGTAACTCTCATTTTTGGACGCGTAAGCGGTTATTAGAGAGTCAAGTCTTGGTCGTCATGTTGAAAAGACGCAAATTGTAGTCAGTTTATGAAATGTGAACTTCAACAGTGAGGAAGATATTTTAAAGTATGTTTTATATTGTGAAGTGATGTTTTGGAATGAGATACGTGATATTGCAACAAAAGTAATAAAAAAGAAGTGTAACTTAAATTCGGAGTGCTGATTACTTTTTTTACATCACCGTTGTCGTAACTTGCAAAAGTTTAATCCTCAAGAATGGTTTATGAAACACATCTATAAAACTTTTGAATATCGCAGAATAACATGTAGGCCTCTTTGCATCTGAGCTGGGAATCATCACCACCTAGATTTTCGACGACTGAGCTATGAGTTCACAACGAGACCAGCGTGGGAAACACGAAAAGATGAGTGCCTAGTTTAGCCATTATTTCAAGAAATGACTTTATTAACTGTGCTCTAATGACACCTGCCACATAACATAACTTTGTTGTTGCCCGAAAATGCAGTATTTAGCAGCGTGAGCAACACCGCAAATCATAATTTTTGACCTTTGTTGTGGTAGGGTTGTTAGAGTGTGATCAACACACCTCTTTCCGGGTCAATGAAATGAAATGTCGTATGGCTAAGGCCCCCCGTCGGGTAGACCGTTCGCCTGGTGCAGGTCTTTCGATTTGACGCCACTTCGGCGACCTGCGCGTCGATAGGGGTGAAATGATGATGATTAGGACAACACAACACCCAGTCCCTGAGCGGAGAAAATCTCCGACCCAGCCGGGAATCGAACCCGGGACCTTAGGATTGACATTCCGTCACGCTGACCACTCAGCTACCGGGGTCGGACTTTCCGGGTCGATGATGGCCTTCTAGACGTTCGAACCGCTACTCGCTCAATTATCACCTCAATTATTATTTGGATTTCCAGCATACTGGATTAGTAACAAGACAGTAACTTACGTTACCCAGTTTGTTGTAGAAAACAGTCGTGAAATTCAGTTCTTTTTATTTCAGTGATGACCGATTTCGTGTATCACAACCCATTCTCAAATCATCCAAATAGTTCAATGTTTGTCCTGCTAGTGGTCATTGAAAAACTTTAGTTAAGCACAAGTATGTACAATATGCTATCACGGAATACACCATTTTTTTCTGTTAGGATAATTTGAGAATGGGTTCTGATACCCGAAACCGGTCATCAATTAAATAAAAGTAATTAAATTTCGCAACATCAGCTTTTTTCTATATAAAATCTATTATTATGGCCAGTCTGTATGGAATCTATTTCATCCCCCGCACCACCGCGTGCAAGGAAACGTCTATGACAATACGGGCAATCGAAGCCGGCTCCTCCACGTGGCAGTCAGACGTGCAGCCGACTCTGCTACGATGGCACTCCCACCTCCTCCTCCTCCATCATTCTTACTTTATTTAGTTATTTTTTAATGTCGTCAGCCTTTCGACTCGTGACATCGACGCATGTAAGGCACGAATGGCGTCCTCTGGTATAGCCACCCATGCTGCGTTCACCTGGTTCCAAAGTTTATCTGTGGCGGTTCGCATTGGGTCACAGTGCTGCACTTGTCGTTTTACATACCCCTCATTTCCGATTGCCGATAAGTCTGGTGATCCGGCGGGCCGGGGCTGAAAGTTGACATCCTGTGACACCAACAAGGCATTCGTGTAGGAACACGTGGTCGTGCATTGTCTTGTTGAAAAATGGCGTCTGGGGTGTTGTGCAGAAAGGTTATGGTTAGGGGTCGCAGGTTGTCACTCAGGTAGGGCGCACTGATCACCGTGCCCTGAAGACACACCAACCGTGATTTGTGGTTGTACCTAATAGCACCCCACGTCTTGGTTCCTTGAGATGGCGCTGTATGTCTTGAGTCGCTGTGATGCTGCTCCCCCTGTCTGCCACGAACCAAAATGCGGCCACTATTTTCAATTAAACAGAGGCTGGATTCGCCCGAAAGCTCTATCTGCTACCATTCCTACCCCCACTGAGGTCGTTAGTTACACCACTGCTGTCTAGCACGTTTCTGCACATTTGCCACAGGTAGGTGGCGAAGTCGATGACGTGGATGTAACGCATGTCGTTATAAACGGCGACGGACTGTCACCTGTGGTAGTGTACGACGTGTTACAGTGTCCACTGTTGCGCCAGGGCCGAGGAAGGAGCATATCCGTCCTGCAATGCCATTCGGATGAGGTGTCGATCATCTTGGGGAGTGATGTCAGTGGTGCGACTTGACCAATCTCGTCGTTTTCTATGGCCTTCCATGAGCCATTCCGCACATACCCGTTGAACTGCAGAAAAAACTGCGTCCCACACGAGCAGCAATTTCCCGGATGGATGCATCACATTCTCTCATGCCAATAATGCGCCCTCTTTCACACTCACTGATTTGACGGTACGGTTCGAGCATACGTGCACGAGGCATCCTTAACGTCTTCTGAAGTCACACTGGTCCATTACCTTCTGTTTATAGCGACAACGAGAGCCGTAGGCAGGTTTTACCGGTAGATAGTGTTGCACCACGATATCAATTTTGACACTGAACCCACGGGTCGACATGGTTCGAATGCTAATCATTCCCGTAGGGCGCAGCAATGCACTTCTCCTGTGAATATGAACGTCCTATCTCTAGCCATTTGCCTATTTTTTTTTAAAGAAGTGTTTAAATCCAGATACCTGAAACTTGTTCCAGAGTGAATTCTCCGCAACCAAAGCAAAACACAGTTCTTTGAGTTCTTTGTGAAATTCACTATTAGATGGCGATGTCTGTCCCTGCATCTATATAAATGGAGCCCGTTTCTTCGAAGAAACCCGTTCTTTACTCCCGTTATGTAGATTGCTTCGTAAATGATGTTCAATTTGAGATTTCATCATACATCCTGCATGACAAAGGGCTATTTTGCCATCAATGGTTAAAGCACTGTCAATAAAACTCCATGTTTTCAGCTTTAATGACAACGAAGACGCAACGGGTGCTGTGGTTAACTTAAATGCAACTGACTGTTACACATTGTAAAACGTCTGACGGTAAGTCATTATCGTCCACATCGAACTTTCGCAGCTTTACTTTGAATTTAACGGTATTGACAACAGTATGAAAAAACTAGAATTTTTTTTCCGTTTTTCCTATGTAACGAAAATATATCGGAGTTAACAGATGTGTATAACAATTCCGCAACGATATTAAAATCTACAAAATTATGGAATATAGTGTAAAATATATAATATACCTCAAAATACGTAAATATTTGTAATTTAAATTTGGGAAATAGAGTCCTTTTAGCGAAATTCGTCGAAATTTTGTTTTTCTTTTAAGTACATGCAAACAAACGGAATATGAAAGTACATAAAATTCGTGCTCAACACATTACGTTAGTGGTCTGTTTCGGCCTGTCACCATTTTCAAAAGCGCGCAGTAACTGTTTCAACGAAGTAAAAAGGAACCGCTTACTTAACATCGTTGCACTTCACTTATTACAACTGCTGCCACGTCAGTTACATTTAAATCGGTGATGTGCCGCCGTATTTGGGAGCTGTTTAGAGCAGCGTGGAAGCAGGAAGTTGTCCTCCGCCCCAACCCGCTCCCTCCCCCCCCCCCCCCCCCCCAACCCACTGTAACAATGGGCACCGGAACCCATTTTATAACACGTATTACTAGTGAACTGCTGTTAAGAAATGGCTTCCAAGTTCTTGCCTAATTTATTTAGCAAGACAACGTGACCTTCCGCTTTAATAGAAGTCCGAAAAGTCCTCGAAAAAGGCGGGAATTGGTAAAGATCAAGGACACGCTTAGAGAGTAACTTTTTTTTACAGGGAGTCAGTGTACACCAGCCGAGAGGGCTACCATCAGTCGTCTGACCCCAGTACTGGATGTATTATCTACCTGTCACTATTCTTAATGGAACAACTTGCAGATCGAAACAGATCATCTAATGAAGAAAAAAATTTTTGCAGGCGAAAACTATTTTCAATTCCACACAAACACTTGGTCGCTTCATACTTGGGTGTGATTATTTCACATTTCTTCAAAATGTGGGTTTATTGTGTGTCCGAGCACTCAACAATATTAGCATAAACCGGAAATTAGTCTGATAAGGAAGTGATTACTTTCGAAGATAGCCAAATTCCGCTGCTTGTTTTTTGTGTTGCAAGATCCACACATTCCACATTGCCGCTCTATTGAAACACACATCGGAATGGAATAGAACAATAGTTTTAGACAAATCTAGGAAAAACTTGTGAACTTTTGAGAAGGTAATCTGCGCTGCATTTGGAACCATTCTCATGTAGCTTCAAGGTGAATGTAGGAAGTCCTTATAGTATATTTCATCATAAATCTAGAAGAACGAACTGAAAAATAATTTGATCGTCTTTCAAATTACCTCAAATATGCAGAAAAACGTTGAAATATTGGAAAACAACATGTTGATGCTGTCTGCCTAACATTCATATCGTCAAGTGAGAAGGAGGCACAACGAAAGCTGGACACTTCGGTGGCTCACTGCGAACAAAAAATCAGTGGTTCAGACGGTAATAGCAGTGTGGCTGACAGGGTGACGGAGCTGCACACCGTTTCGTCAGTTGGCCGTTTGCCGCAGGCGCAAAGCAGTATTTCCGTGCCCGCGACAGCTCTAAGCTACTGGCTGCTATCTTCAGACACTGGCGCGTAAACAAACCTGCCGCGAACAGCAACACAGCAATCGTGTTACAACAGCTGAGCCGTCGTCGGTGACGGCTAACTGTAAGAAAGCACCACACGGGACGTGCTCGACCGCAGAGCTCTCAACTTCAAGTTGGCTGGTCATAAGTTGTGTCCGATTAGCTTCAGCCCATAGAGCATCTGCACGTGAAAGGCAAGGGTTGCGGGTCCTGGTCCGGCGCACAGATTAAGACTGTTTCTGTCCGATGACCCTACGACTTATCTTAGAAAATAGATTAAGGACAGGCAAACCTACGTTTCTAGCATTTGTGGACTTAGAGAAAGCTTTTGACAATGTTGACTGGAATACTCTCTTTCAAATTCTAAAGGTGGCAGGGGTAAAATACAGGGAGCGAAAGGCTATTTACAATTTGTACAGAAACCAGATGGCAGTTATAAGAGTCGAGGGGCATAAAAGGGAAGCAGTGGTTGGGAAGGGAGTGAGACAGGATTGTAGCCTGTCCCCGATGTTATTCAATCTGTATATCGAGCAAGCAGTAAATGAAACGAAAGAAAAATTCGGAGTGGGAATTAAAATCCATGGAGAAGAAATAAAAACTTTGAGGTTCGCCGATGACATTGTAATTCTGTCAGAGACAGCAAAGGACTTGGAAGAGAAGTTGAACGGAATGGATAGTGTCTTGAAAGGAGGATATAAGATGAACATCAACAAAAGCAAAACGAGGATAATGGAATGTAGTCGAATTATGTCGGGTGATGCTGAGGGAATTAGATTAGGAAATGAGACACTTAAAGTAGTAAAGGAGTTTTGCTATCTGGGGAGCAAAATAACTGATGATGGTCGAAGTAGACAGGATATAAAATGTAGACTGGCATTGGCAAGGAAAGCGTCTCTGAAGAAAAGAAATTTGTTAACATCGAGTATAGATTTAAGTGTCAGGAAGTCGTTTCTGAAAGTATTTGTTTGGAGTGTAGCCATGTAAGGAAGTGAAACGTGGACGATAAATAGTTTGGACAAGAAGAGAATTGAAGCTTTTGAAATGTGGTGCTACAGAAGAATGCTGAATATTAGATGGGTAGATCACATAACTAATGAGAAGGTATTGAATAGAATTGGGGAGAAGAGGAGTTTGTGGCACAACTTGACTAGAAGAAGGGACCGGTTGGTAGGACACACTGTGAGGCATAAAGGAATCACCAATTTAGTATTGGACGGCAGCGTGGAGGGTAAAAATCGTAGGGGGAGACCAAGAGATGAATACACTAAGCAGATTCAGAAGGATGTAGGTTGCAGTAAGTACTGGGAGATGAAGAAGCTTGCACAGGATAGAGTAGCATGGAGAGCTGCATCAAACCAGTCTCAGGACTGAAGACCACAACAACAACAATGGGGGGACAATGACGGATCGCGTCTGGTACGTACCGTAAGTCACACGCATCCTCTGGGTGGTGTTAAAGAAACATCACTTTAAGGCAAATATCTGAAGCCAAGAAGCAAAGGCAGTCAGATAATCTCGAAGATCTCCTGGCTAAAATGAATGTCGCAAGACATGGACTCACAAAGCTTTTCTCAGGCCCCTCCATCTGTTAACTTTGCGCCGGTCATACAGATATATCAAATCAACATTGGCGCCATAAGTAAATCAAAATGGCAAGTCTTACAGAAGATTTTATCAAAATATAACATCGCTGTTGTTGTTGTTGTTGTTGTTGTTCAGGAAACGTACTGAAAATGAAGAGCAAATTTATCAGATAGGAAAAATTCCTGGCTTTTAATTACTAGGAGCAGCGTAGCACCGTTCATACGGAGTGGCAGCATAAGTAATATCCCCAGTCAAGACTGCACATCTGCGCTCTGTATCTGATCTCAATGACATGCACAAAGTTACAGTAAAAATAGGAGAACTAACAGTAATTAATGTATACGAAGCCCCTGCTATCTCTTGGCCTCCAGAGGTCATCCCGGTGTCACGTCAGCCAGCCATATACCTCGGAGTTTTCAACAGCCACCATACTCTCAATGGAAGTACAAGGGAAGTGATGAAAATGGTGAAGCCGTATTAAATTTGGTAGAAGACAACAGCTTATATTTAGCAAAGGATAAAAGAACGTCCGTTTCAGCAGCTTGGAGACAGAAGTATAGTCCCGATATATACTTTGTAACAACTAATGAAAATAAATTACCTTTCCAAAGTTCGCGGCTCGTATTATAAGCATTCCCACACAGCCAACACCATCCAATCTTAATTGAGTTAAAGACAAATATCTCACTCGATTCATCCTTTCCATGACCTAGGTGGAACTTCAGAAAAACCAAGGTGGGATGTATTTGCTAAAAATCTGGACAAATGTCGTGGTTGGATTCCCACAAAAGCAGAAAACTATGAGAGGCTTGATGGAGCTATGATAATTGCAGCAAAGATGGAAATCCCTAAGGGCTACCGGAAGCAATACATTCCAGGTTGGAATGAAACTACTGACAAACAGTATAATGAATTTCTAAAAAGCGGGGACCCGGAAATAGCGGGTAACCTACTTCGTAAACTCAATACAACCAGACGAATTTGGTCGACAGAGACTGTTGAGTCACACAGATTTCGAACATCAAGCAGAAAAGCATGGTCATTACTAAGGAAGTTGGATAGAAACAAAGTTAAAGCAAGAAGCAACACTTATACGTCAGCTAATAGGATTACATCACATCTACTGTCCACATCAATAGCACCATGGGATAAAACTCAAAGGATACATCAGACCCAAACCTACGTTCCTCAAAAAGAACACGAATGAACAATCTAACTTCTCAAGAACATTCTCTATATCTGAAATTTCTGCTGCTCTTAAAACTCAAACCCGGAAAGGCACGGGGAAGTGACTGAATCCACCCAGAATTTCTTCTGCGTAGTAGGAACTACGCAAAAAAGATGGATCGCTGTTTTCTTCTCTGACATTATTCTATCAGGTTCAGTCCCACAAAAAACGAAGCAATCAAAAATCACAGCAACACTCAAGTCCAGGAAGGCACCAGACCAGCCTAAGAACTACCGCCCAGTTGAATTATTGAGCACTGTTTATAAGTTCCTTGAAATAATTCTATACAATCGGATTAGTCTAGTAATCTTTCAGAATCTTCCTCTTGAACAAGCTGGATTTCGTCCAGGACGGAGCTGCGCTGATGAAGTCTTATCTTTAACAACATTTATTGAAGCAAGATACCAAATGAGGCAGAAAACATCAGCTCTTTCCGTCGACCTAGGTGCAGCATATGAAACAGTTTGGAGGCATTCAGTGCTTTATAAATTATTGCAATTTGTCCCATGCAAACGGACAACAAAACTAATCAACAACTGTTAACTAGAAGGACATTTACTATAACTACAGAAAAAGACACTAGCTGCCCAAAGGTTTGAATAATGGTTTGCCCCAGGGACTCGTCCTTGCTCATCTCTCGTGTAGTCTCGAACACTGTCCAGAAAGTTTGGCTCTGCAGACGACTGGGCAATAGCTGCCAGACACAAAACTTATGGAAGAACTGAAGAAATCATAACAACTGATCTACATATATCAAGCCACTATTTCTGGAAATGCAAGCTACAACCAAACTCAAATAAAACAGAAGTTTCATGTTTTCATCTGTCCAACAGACTGGCACATAGAGCCCTCGATGTCTTTTTGAAGGGGACAAACTTCATCGTAATATGCTTCCAAAATACCTTGGGATCACGTTAGATAGAACACTTTCTTTTAAGGAGCACTTGACAAGAGCGTCTGCTAAGCTCAGATCAGAAACGAAGTTCTCCATAAACTCTGCGACTGTCGCTGGGGATCGTCAGCAAACACACTCCGGGTATCTGTACATGGTTTGGTATACTCAGCAGCAGACTAGTGTGCGCCTGTCTGGTTTAATAGTTCACACGTGGAAAGGATAGACGTGCAACATAACGAGGCCGTGGGCATTATTAGCGAGTTAATACAATCTACTCCTGCACACTGGCTACCTATCTTGAGTCACATACCACCTCCTGATATCAGACAGAAGACTGCTAACAACACCGACCTTTCAATAATGAACGACGTGTTCCCCACAGAGCGTGTTGTTGTTGTTGTTGTTGTTGTTGTTGTGGTCTTCAGTCCTGAGACTGCCCTGATGCAGCTCTCCATGCTAATCTATCCTTTGCAAGCTCCTTCATCACCCAGTACCTACTGCAACCTACATCCTTCTGAATCTGCTTAGTGTATTTATCTCTTGGTCTCCCTCTACGATTTTTACCCTCCACGCTGCCCTCCAATGCTAAATTGGTGATCCCTTGATGCCTCAGAACATGTCCTACCAACCGATCCCTTCTTCTAGTCAAGTTGTGCCACAAACTTCTTTTCTCCCCAATCCTATTCAATACCTCATTAGTTATGTGATCTACCCACCTAATCTTCAGCATTCTTATGTAGTACCACATTTCGAAAGCTTCTATTCTCTTCTTATCCAGACTACTTATTGTCCATGTTTCACTTCCATACAAGGCTACACTCCATACAAATACTTTCAGAAACGACTTCCTGACAAATCTATACTCGATGTTAACAAATTTCTCTTCTTGAGAAACGCTTTCCTTGCCATTGCCAGTCTACATTTGATATCCTCTCTACTTCAACCATAATCAGTTATTTTGCTCCCCAAATAGCAAAACTCCTTTACTACTTTAAGTGTCTCATTTCCTAATCTAATTTCCTCAGCATCACCCGACTTCATTCGACTACATTCCATTATCCTTGTTTTGCTTTTGTTGATGTTCATCTTATACCCTCCTTTCAAGACACTTTCCATTCCGTTCAACTGCTCTTCCAAGTCCTTTGCTGTCTCTGACAGAATTACATTGTCATCTGCGAACCTCAAAGTTTTTATTTCTTCTCCAAGGATTTTAATACCTACTCTAAACTTTTCTTTTGTTTCCTTTACTGCTTGCTCAATATACAGATTGAATAACATCCGGGAGAGGCTACAACCCTGTCTCACTCCCTTCCCAACCACTGCTTCCCTTTCGTGCCCCTCGACTCTTATAACTGCCATCTGGTTTCTGTACAAATTGTAAATAGCCTTTCGCTCCCTGTATTTTACCCCTGCCACCTTTAGAATTTGAAAGAGAGTATTCCAGTCAACATTGTCAAAAGCTTTCTCTAAGTCTACAAATGCTAGAAACGTAGGTTTGCCTTTCCTTAATCTTTCTTCTAAGATAAGTCGTAAGGTCAGTATTGCCTTACGTGTTCCAACATTTCTACGGAATCCAAACTGATCTTCCCCGAGGTCGGCTTCTACCAGTTTTTCCATTCGTCTGTAAATAATTGGCGATAGTAATTTGCTGCTGTGACTTATTAAACTGATAGTTCGGTAATTTTCACATCTGCCAACACCTGCTTTCTTTGGGATTGGAATTATTATATTCTTCTTGAAGTCTGAGGGTATTTCGTCTGTCTCGTACATCTTGCTCACCAGATGGTAGAGTTTTGTCAGGACTGGCTCTCCCAAGGCCGTCAGTAGTTCTAATGGAATGTTGTCTACTCCCGGGGCCTTGTTTCGACTCAGGTCTTTCAGTGCTCTGTCAAACTCTTCACGCAGTATCGTATCTCCCATTTCATCTTCATCTACATCCCCTTCCATTTCCATAATACTGTCCTGAAGTACATCGCCCTTGTATAGACCCTCTATATACTCCTTCCACCTTTCTGCTTTCCCCTCTTTGCTTAGAACTGCGTTTCCGTCTGAGCTCTTGATATTCATACAAGTGGTTCTCTTTTCTCCAAAGGTCTCTTTAATTTTCCTGTAGGCTGTATCTATCTTACCCCTAGTGAGATAAGCCTCTACATCCTTACATTTGTCCTCTAGCCATCCCTGCTTAGCCATTTTGCACTTCTTGTCGATCTCATTTTTGAGACGTTTGTATTCCTTTTTGCCTGCTTCATTTACTGCATTTTTATATTTTCTCCTTTCATCAATTAAATTCAATATTTCTTCTGTTATCCAAGGATTTCTACTAGCCCTCGTCTTTTTACCTACTTGAGCCTCTGCTGCCTTCACTACTTCATCCCTCAGAGCTACCCATTCGTCTTCTACTGTATTTCTTTCCCCCATTCCTGTCAATTGTTCCCTTATGCTGTCCCTGAAACTCTGTACAACCTCTGGTTTAGTCAGTTTATCCAGGTCCAATCTCCTTAAATTCCCGCCATTTTGCAATTTCTTCAGTTTTAATCTACCCACAGAGCGTAAAAGTCTTTTACCACAGAGCGTAGAAGACTAAAATCAACGCATCCCACTCTCATCGCAGCCGGGACTCTCACGGAAACTAAATTCAATCCCACCGGTAATGGAAACACTGTTGGCAACAAACCTGTTCCCCACAATGCCTGAAGCTGCCTTGCACCCAGAAGTAACCTCCCAGAAATCGACCAGCCTCTGGCAATTTGGACTATCCTGAACCGCATCCGAACGAGCCACGGATGATGTGTAGACACACTCTACAAGTGGGGCAAATTTTCATCTGTGACTGTGGTGCGGAATGACAGACAGTAGCTTGTGTTGTATCGACAAGTCCTGAATAAGCCTACAAGGGTCCTTCCGAAGATTTCCTCACAGCAACGGGTTATAAAATACATAAAAGACATTGATATCCATCTAAATCTGTTGTTATTTGTGGTATTTTATGCTGGAGAGCTGTGCTTAAATGTTGACATGTAGTACTTTTGTACACTTTGTATATGGATTGCCCAAATATAAATAAATAAATGTCCGATAATGGGCACGAATTAAACAACTGTTAACTAGTGATGGTCGAAGATGGAGGGAATTACTACCGAACACCATTAAGGAGGCGTTAACCCATTTAAAATCTCTGAACGTGATTAAGACCGGCGGTCGGGCTACAAATTTTCAGTATCCTAGTACCACACAAAATATCATAGAGGTGACACATCTAAGAGTGGCTCAGAAGGCAGTAAAGGACTACAATCATAGGACATTTTCTGTCGCTCATCGTTTCTTTAACCTCCGCGGATGATAAAAGCCGAAATGCATCGTGGTTTGGAGCTCACGTTAGACTTCAGCGCCTCCTATAACTGGCTGGGTTAAATCAGCTGCAAGGTTAGACGAAGCCAAGGGTGACTCACCTACATTAAGGACATGCCTATTAAAGCAAACCAACCTTCAGTATGAGGACACTTAAGCTAATTAAATACATACACGGCAAGACAATAAAAAGAAAGCACCCAGAAGACATGACTGGATGTCAATGTAACAGTACAAGTACACACAATTGGCGGTTACGTAAATAATTAAATGGTTCAAATGGCTCTGAGCACTATGGGACTTAACATCTATGGTCATCAGTCCCCTAGAACTTAGAACTACTTAAACCTAACTAACCTAAGAACATCACACAACACCCAGCCATCACGAGGCAGAGAAAATCCCTGATCCCGCCGAGAATCGAACCCGGGAACCCGGGCGTGGGAAGCGAGAACGCTACCGCACGACCACGAGATGCGGGCGTACATAATTAGAACTGCAGTTCTGTGTGACAGGTAGAACTGCCACCGAGTACATTAATGCTGTCCGCGTTGTTACCAGGCCTAGTAGGATATATATGGGATGTGAAGAGCGTCAGGTGTTGAGTGATCACTGTGAAGGAGATGGAGAAGCCGCATACCCACGTGAGACTTATCAGCGCCTGACAGAACTTGAAAGGGGCCTCGTTGTTAGTCTCCACCTAGCGAACTGATAGTATCATGGAATATCCAAATTTGTGTGTCATTTACATGAGACAGTGGCCCCATCTTGGACTGTATGGGGGAACGTGTAGGCAGGTGTACTCGTCGTCCAGATTCAGGTGGACTAGGCCTGGCCATCCCAAGAGAGGATATGCATACAGTGCACCAGCACGTCTTCACATCTACGCCTGCCAACCGAGAACAAGTAGTGGACTGCGTGCAACACTGTGTGTCATCGCGCATCACTGATGGGAGTCTAGCAGCAGTCGGACTAGGGAATTACCATACCATGTGCGGGCTGCCATCAATAAAACAGCACAAACAGTTGCGTTTGGAGTGCTGCCGTGACGGGAAGCATGTACTACCGATAAATAGCGTCGTATTGAGTTCATCGATGAACTGAGATCCTACAGTACTCCGGACGCTCGCCATCCGGCAGTATGGTGGCAACTTGGGGAGAGGTCCCATTCTTCCATGGAGAGCCACAGCCGTTTTACTCCTGGTGCCATGGTGTGGGGACCCATCGTGTATGGCTTGTGGTCACCGCTGGCAGTGACTGAGGGGAACCTGACGGCCCAACTGTAGGTCACGGACATCCTACACCCTCACGTGTTGCCGGCTGGGGTGGCCGAGCGGTTCTAAGCGCTACAGTCTGGAACCGCGCGACCGCTACGGTCGCAGTTTCGAATCCTGCCTCGGGCATGGATGTGTGTGATGTCCATAGGTTAGTTAGGTTTAACGAGTTCTAAGTTCTAGGGGACTGCTGACCTCAGAAGTTAAATCCCATAGAGCTCAGAGCCATTTGAACCATTTTTTTCGATGAAGCAACTGTAACTGTTGTTTCTTATCTTGGTGCGCTAGAACTATGACTCTTTCTTGAACTGCTAAACCACAGAACTTTATTTAGCAGCAAGGTGGTGCCCCGCCTCACCGGCATAACTCAGTGTGCGATTGGTTAAACGGCGTTGTGCCCGACCGCTGGATTCACTGCAAGGAGCAAGACGACGCACCTCCTTTCGTACGGCCTCAGCGGTCACACGACCGGACACTATGCGATTTTTATCTTTGGGGGGACGTAAAGGAACATGTGTACGTGCCTCCGCTACAAGCTGATCTACCTGCCTTAAGAGAAAGGTTTGAAGCAGCTGCTGCAACAATTACGCCAGCAGCCACGCCGATCAAGGTTTGCGAAGAACTCGCCTGTCAAACTCTATATGTGCCGTGTGATGAACAGTGCTCACAGTGATCACTTGTGAGAACAAAATGCGAGCTGCTGTTTCTCTTGATGTATTTATTAATTGAATGTAATTCGTGCTACGAAATCGTAAAACCAGCATACTCAGCTTGAAACAAACTGTATAACATTCTGATTACAGAATATTTTACTGCGTGCGCAGTCATTTCATAACCTTCTTTAAGTGTCGTCCGACCGACTTTACAAATGTTCAGCAGCCACAAAACTCGGCTGCTTCATGTTTGTTCGTGACTAGCCGCCTTCATTTTAACAAAACTTTTGCATATGGAATTACCAAGAAATTAAATTAGAAAAAAAAACAATCTAGTACAGGAGGTTAAAGGAATTCTTCCACGTTTATTTCCAAGGGATATTAATGCATTTTACATTTACAGTTATGAGTCTTGTAGCAACATGTTACATGCCTTTCTCGCTAGTGGTCTCGAGTTCCGTCCGTTCCAGAGACCGTGTGCAGACCGTGTGCAGACCGTGTGCAGACCGTGTGCAGACCGTGTGCAGACCGTGTACAGACCGTGTACAGACCGTGTACAGACCGTGTACAGACCGTGTACAGACCGTGTACAGACCGTGTACAGACCGTGTACAGACCGTGTACAGACCGTGTACAGACCGTGTACAGACCGTGTACAGACCGTGTACAGACCGTGTACAGACCGTGTACAGACCGTGTACAGACCGTGTACAGACCGTGTACAGACCGTGTACAGACCGTGTACAGACCGTGTACAGACCGTGTACAGACCGTGTACAGACCGTGTACAGACCGTGTACAGACCGTGTACAGACCGTGTACAGACCGTGTACAGACCGTGTACAGACCGTGTACAGACCGTGTACAGACCGTGTACAGACCGTGTACAGACCGTGTACAGACCGTGTACAGACCGTGTACAGACCGTGTACAGACCGTGTACAGACCGTGTACAGACCGTGTACAGACCGTGTACAGACCGTGTACAGACCGTGTACAGACCGTGTACAGACCGTGTACAGACCGTGTACAGACCGTGTACAGACCGTGTACAGACCGTGTACAGACCGTGTACAGACCGTGTACAGACCGTGTACAGACCGTGTACAGACCGTGTACAGACCGTGTACAGACCGTGTACAGACCGTGTACAGACCGTGTACAGACCGTGTACAGACCGTGTACAGACCGTGTACAGACCGTGTACAGACCGTGTACAGACCGTGTACAGACCGTGTACAGACCGTGTACAGACCGTGTACAGACCGTGTACAGACCGTGTACAGACCGTGTACAGAGCGTGTACAGAGCGTGTACAGAGCGTGTACAGAGCGTGTACAGAGCGTGTACAGAGCGTGTACAGAGCGTGTACAGAGCGTGTACAGAGCGTGTACAGAGCGTGTACAGAGCGTGTACAGAGCGTGTACAGAGCGTGTACAGAGCGTGTACAGAGCGTGTACAGAGCGTGTACAGAGCGTGTACAGAGCGTGTACAGAGCGTGTACAGAGCGTGTACAGAGCGTGTACAGAGCGTGTACAGAGCGTGTACAGAGCGTGTACAGAGCGTGTACAGAGCGTGTACAGAGCGTCCAGAAGGGATATGACAGGTACGACCATTTGAAACAAAAAAACATTTAGACATGTCTCCTATTCCGAATAGTTTCCGAGATAGTACACTGTTGCTTACTTCCGTTATTATTCAACACACCGCCGTGTTTACACGTGTGCGAATGCGTTTTACGAAGTACGCTTTTAACCGATGCTTCTCTCCGATATACACTCAGTCCCCCGTACTATTTCATTGAAAACAACTGTGAGTTCAACAGATTAGTTCAATGGCACAAAGGTGCCCCGAGCAAAGAGGTAGAAAGCAACGAGGTGGGTTGGGCTAGAATACAACGTCAAAGAGTTTGGGTGGGCTTAAAGACACATACGGGCGCGCCACTAGCCCAAAAACAAATGTCTTCCATTACCGAGACCATTCGGAATAGGGCATGTGTCTGTATGAAGTTTTTTTGCTTCAAATGAGCGAGCCTGTCGTGTCCCTGGACGTTTACCATTCCTCCTGGAACACTTTATATAGCTACTAAAAGCGTCGCTTCCCGTATAACTGTTCTAGCTGCACCTCACCATTTGTCGTTTCGACTGTGATCTGTAAAGACTCGTGACAACGCAATCCTCCCTAACAAGCTGTAGCTCACGACTGAACTTTTGTATGTTGCTCTTGTTGTTTAGTCGGAAGACTAGTTTCATGCATCTCTCCGCGTTAGTCTGGTGCGTGCAAACCTCTTCGGCCCCGCCTAAATACTGCAACCAATATTCAAGCCTTTGTCTCTCTCTATAATTTTTAACCCCCACACTTATCTTCGTTACCAAATCGACAATTGCTCGATCCCTCGGGATATGTCCTTAATATCGATCCCTTCTTTCACCCCAGTTGTACCAATGAATTCCGTTGTCCCCAACTCGATTCAGTATCATATCATTAGTTACTCCATTTGATCTTTCCATTTTAAAAGCTTCTGTTCTCCTCTATGTACCGTGTATCGGCCATGTTTCATTTCCATACAAATCTACAGCCCAGACAAATAGTTCCGGAAGACAGTAATACTTAACTTTATATTAGACGTTAACATATTTGTCCTTCAAAGAAAGCTTTTCATATTAATTCCAACCTGTGTTTTATATTTTCTTTGCTTTTGTATTACTCCACACGCCCATGACCTCGCTATGGAAGACCGCTATATTAAAGCTCTTGTGGTGTCGTGTAGAGATCAGGTCTAATTAGCCTGAATGACACTACTGGCCATTAAAACTGCTACACCAAGAAGAAATGCAGATCACAAACGGGTATTCACTGGACAAATATATTATACTAGAACTGACATGTGATTACATTTTCACGCAATTTGGGTGCATAGTTCCTGAGAAATCAGTACCCAGAACAACCACCTCCGGCCATAATAACGGCCTTGATACGCCTGGGCATTGAGTCAGAGCTTGGATGGCGTGTACAGGTACAGCTGCGCATGCAGCTTCAACACGATACCACAGTTCATCAACAGTAGTGACTGGCGTATTGTGACGAGCCAGTTGCTTGGCCACCATTGACGAGACGTTTTCAATTGGTGAGAGATCTGGAGAATGTGCTGGCCAGGGCAGCAGTCGAACATTTTCTGTATCCAAAAAGCCCCGTACAGGCCTGCAACATGCGGTCGTGCATTATTCTGCTGAAATGTGGGGTTTCGCAGGGATGGAATGAAGGGTAGAGCCACGGGTCGTAACACATCTGAAATGTAACGTCCACTGTTCAAAGTGCCGTCAATGCGAACAAGAGGTGATCGAGACGTGTACCCAATGGCACCCTATAGTATCACGCCGGTTAATACGCCAGTACGGCGATAACGAATACACGCTTCCAATGCGCGTTCACCGCGATGTCGCCAAACACGGATGCGACCATCATGATGCTGTAAACAGAACCTGGATTCATCCGAGAAAATGACGTTTTGCCATTCGTGCACCCAGGTTCGTCGTTGAGTACACCATCGCAGGCGCTCCTGTCTGATGCAGCGTCAGGGGTAACCGCAGCCATGGTCTCCGAGCTGATAGACCATGCTGCTGCAAACGTCGTCGATCTGTTTGTGCAGATGGTTGTCGTCTTGCAAACGTCCCCATCTGTTGATTATGGGATCGAGACGTGGCTGCACGATCCGTTACAGCCATGCGGATAAGATGCCTGTCATCTCGACTGCTAGTGATACGAGGCCGTTGGGATCCAGCACGGCGTTCCGTATTACCTTCCTGAACCCACCGATTCCATATTCTGCTAACAGTCATTGGATTCGACCAACGCGAGCAGCAATGTCGTAATACGATACACCGCAATCGCGATAGGCCACAATGCGACCTTTATCAAAGTCGGAAACGTGATGGTGCGCATTTCTCCTCCTCACACGAGGCATCACAACAACGTTTCACCAGGCAACGCCGGTCAACTGCTGTTTGTGTACGAGAAATCGGTTGGAAACTTTCCTCGTGGCAGCACGTTGTAGGTGTCGGCACCGGCGCCGACCGTGTGTGAATGCTCTGAAAAGCTAATCATTTGCATATCACAGCATCCTCTTCCTGTCGGTTAAATTTCGCGTCTGTAGCACGTCATCTTCGTGGTGTAGCAATTTTAATGGCCAGTAGTGTACGTTAGCGTTTCTGAATTTCATTGGGACAGACGGCGGCCCACGGCTCGAGCAGTGCACACGTGTGGGTGATCTATCGTTTCGATGTTCTTCATTCGTTCGTTCGTCTACAGACACTACACTTGAACATGAAGCATTGGACTAGCCTGTTCCCTTATAGCTCTTCCTTAGCCCTTTAAGAAACGTGTGACGGTGTAGTGACGTATCTGAAAGGATCTTATTAATCGCTTAGCCTCCAATACGACGCCTCTAATACATGTCACGAACGGCCACACCTCACTTGATACGACAGTGACTACTTTACGCACAGGTCACGGAGTCGCATTCTCTGCCAAGACACGACAGCATCTTCTTTCGGGCAGGACGGCGCCAAGTTATCTGCGTAGGGTGCTCACGTATGCAGTTCGTGTGCTATGGCTGGTACCAAAACCACGATCACTGCTTTTATGTTCAACCCTGAATTGCACAGGGACATCCCTAGTTTATCTCGCTCCATGTCAACCGAAGCAGAAGCAAGCGACTTATTTTACGAGGACTAGCAGAGACTGCTGCTACAGAGAACGGAGATATCACGGCATATTAAAGGATGAAACAGTATTGGTTCCGATTTTAAATTTCTTGGCACTATGACTCCACGTAATAAGATTTAGTGTGCGTTTTGAGGGGATTACCCGACGCAGACACTGGGTACAGCAGCCGGTCATAGCGTCCACTAATTAAACAGAGCACCTCAACGTCGTTGCCCGCGGTTACCTCCCGTAAGCTTAATCGACAGGGTGACAAATGACGTATTAACTACTACCCCACCAGCTGCAGACCGCTAAGTATCGCTGCACTAATAGAACTAACAGCAGTACCAATGCAGAACGCCGTAACTCACAATACCGAAACACAGAGCCACTAATAGCCACTACCCTGCCCCCACGGACATTAAACCGGTACGGTCCAATTGTCTCTCCAGATATCACGATGATGTTGGGCTTAGGGATCTCAACACTCTGCTCATTAGCGCACTGCACAACTCGTGGTTTGAACTAAGTCTGTCCTTGCAAGTCAAACCGCTGCAACCATTCTCCAGAAACACATACTAACAGATTTTTTCTTTCTGCCTGGCTACGTCAGTGGTTCGTGTTTTTAGTCTTACCTGGCGTTTCTCGTATCAAGCTGCAAAGTCGCGGCCGTCGGCTAGTTCTCGCAGCGACATCGCCGGTTTTCTGGGTCTCGGTGATTTGGGGGGGGGGGGGGGGGGCAGTTCTCCATTCTGTAGCTAATGGGTATGTTTTCATTTAACCCTAGCAGTATCAAGGATGGGGGAGGGGTTACTTTATGCCCACCTTCTGAAAATATCATATTGTAGTTCGGTACTGTACGATTTAAAATTTTGAAAAAGTATTGATTGTTTTTAATTATTTATTACATCAGATTCCGTAACTCTTAGGTTTTCCATTAAAACTGAACTCAAAAATTTAAGACTTAGTAGTGAATGTAACTTTCAGCAAGAAATATCATACGAATATTTTCAGACCATTCTTATACATCCGTACAACTGTAAGTATATCGTGAACGAAAATCAGCGACAGTTAATGAAATCTGTATTTAAGTTTTTTTGTAATGTTCATAAAGTATCCCTCCAATTGATATAAACATTACAGAAAATGCGTTGGTGTTGCTAGTTTGTGCTAAAAGATATTTTCAGGTTCTGCACCCTACTTAAACATCATAACTTACTTAAAAAGTATGTTGTTAATAGAAGTTAAACGTGCTTAACTTTTTTTGTGATGGCCACAAAGTCCCCCCCTTCCCCTCCTTGGTACTACGCGTTCTGGTAAATATGTCGGTTTCGTTGCGGTCAGTTTGGCTAAAAATGTGGTTCGCGGGATGAACGGTTGCCGGTAAGCATCGATGTGAGTTCGAGTCTCTCTAATTTTACTTCAGTCATCATTTCGAGAAATATACGTAGGAGAAATCAATATACACGTTGACTCTTCTTGCACTGTATACTCTCGGAATTTTTAACAGTAAACCACGCCATGACGAAAACCCCTGTCTTGCAGTGTCTGCCATTGTTGTTCGTTGTTTATCTCTATGCTTATTAAATGAACCTGTAATGAAACGTTTAGCTCTTCTTTAAATCTCTGTTTCCACTATCACTCATATCTGATACAGATCCCATACTAACGAGCTTCCTCCTTTGCCGACCAACTAAATTTCCTGAGGATCCTTCCAATGAATCCCAGTCTGTCATCTGCCTTACCTGCCACTATTTTGATGTGGTAGATCTACTCCAAATCGCCCCGTACGCAAAATCCTAGACATTTTATGGGAGAAACTGGCTCCGCTGATCGTTCTGCAACCGTGTAATCACAGAATAACGCGTCGTTATGTGTGTGTATCCGCAGAAAGTTACATTTGTTTACGTTGAGGACTAACTGCCACCCCGTTCACCAACCATCGATCGCCTGCAGAACTTCCCGTATTTTGTTACAATTTTCTAACGTTGCGACTGCTCCGTATACAACAGCATCATCCGCGTAAAGCTTCGTGGAACTTCCGACGTTGCCTACTGGATCATTTATACAATGTACAGGATGAAGGCGAAGCAAAAAAGACTTCACAACTTTGAAATGATACAGAATTGTATTGATAACTTACAGAATCGGAAGTTGAGTCATTTTATTGCAAATAATTTCAATTTTCACGTAGAACTGTCATTTTCGTTTGATGTAACTACCATTCGTGATGCGGCAAACAAAAAACAAAACAAAAACACAAAAAAACTTTGATTCTTTTCACATCCCAGAGACTCCTTTCCAAGGGATCCATGGAAAACTATAAATGTAATGTAATCCATTTCTTCCCACACTCGTTGCAGCAAACTGGGCGTGATTTGTGCAACGACGGCGTAAATTGGATTTTTCGGGTTGGCTAAATTGTTGGGTAAGGAAGGTTCTTTAGCGTATTTCCTGCGAAATTTACGCGGAACAGTTGTTGCAAAGTTCGTTTCGTGAAACCGAAACACACAGCGGAAACGCTCCGCACCAGTGGAGACAGTGCCATAAGATCCTTCAAAAAATCGTAGAACACGAACACGCACACGTCATACTAACAAATGTAAATCCACCTGATGATGGACGTGTAAACCGTTGAAACGCGTCGTGGAGATAAATAAAACAGTGACTGGTAACAGCAAACTTGTTGTTCATTTAATGTCAATAACAGTCACGGTAAAGCCTAACCTAAAATGTTCGTATTTGAAGTTAAAGGAAGTCATTTTAACTGTGCACTACGCTGGCGGACTGGGACACTGAGGCACTATGTGAATTAAACTTGAGGTTCTTTGCTACAAAATGATTCTGTAAGCTGGTCTGAAATTCCGTATCCTCCTATTTTGTTCACTTTGCTGCAGTACGGGACTGTGTAACTATGCTATACGTGTTAACATGGAATGGTCGGACCAAATACCTGCTGTCTGCTCTGGAGGCTCATTAGCCGAAAGCTCTGGACATGTTGAAATAATTTTGTAGCGCGGTTTTGGAGGCTCGCGAAATCGAGGAGTGGACTGGCATCTCTCTTGGGCGGCCATTGTATGTGGTGGTGTGAGTTTCGAAAGTCTGTAGTCAGGGATCAAAAATTGTTACATCTGTGTGGAAAGATTAGAACGCGTTCGGTTGTCAGTTTCCGGGGGGGGGGGGGAAGGGGGGGAAGGGGGGGGAAGGGGGGGGAAGGGGGGCGAAGGGGGGGGGAAGGGGGGGCGAAGGGGGCGAAGGGGGGGCGAAGGGGGGAAGGGGGGGAAGGGTGGGGAAGGGGGGGAAGGGTGGGAAGGGTGGGAAAGGGGGGGAAGGGGGGGAAAGGGGGGAAGGGGGGGAAAGGGGGGAAGGGGGGGAAAGGGGGGAAGGGGGGAAGGGGGAAGGGGGAAGGGGGGAAGGGGGGAAGGGGGAAGGGGGGAAGGGGGGAAGGGGGGAAGGGGGGGGAGAACCGGCTTAGGCTCTTCTGGCCATTTCAAGGCGCGTGTTGCTGTTCAAATGAGCGTACGTGGACAGCATTTAGGAAGTAGCCACTTAACAGAGCATGGAGTAACTATCTAGCTGGGGGTGTTATTTCGTAACAACAAGGTTTATTAGAGGATAGTAAATTCCGTTTGGATCTAGTGGTCGATCTGCCAGCCTTTCGGATGTAGATGGTTTGCCACATGAAAAACCAAAACAAATTAGTTTCGTCAGGTCACTGCCGACGGAGATGACAAAATTCTGAACAGACGATGCATAATAGGGAGTCAGACTACATCTGGTAATCAAACAGGTTACAGGTTACCAATATTTCGAGAGCGAGATTATAACATATAGCCTACTATTAAATTCTTAGTGGTAACTCCTTGATATATCAAGCTAAAAATGAACGAATGGCTGTAGCCAATGTTATATACAGAATATAATTATTAATATTTAGATTAATGGTGATCGAATATCTTACTTTTACTGTGTAAAAATAAAGTTCGTATTTTTTGACTTATGTGACAAAAGAGAGACACAGACGAATAGCAAATCGTCGTAGTTTAATGAAGAAGACTAAAAGTATGATGTTGATCAGAAGTGGCGTATGAGTGTTTGACAAAAGCAAAGTCAAGTCATTTTTCGCATTAAAGGGGCACATTTGTAACACAGCACGCAGCAGTTTCTATTGAACATTAGGATACCAGGGAAAAAAAGCATTTCGTACCGGCGTTTGTTAAATTACTCTGACTCAAAACTTACGCCTAAATAGAAAATAAAACTTTATTAATTTTATTATTTTTATTACTCTGCTCTGCTTAAAGACTTAAACCATAGTTTTATCTCTCATTGCATTAAACATGAGTTAAGAAATCATTGCTTTAGCATTACTATAATAGCACTTTTGAACTAAGATGGTTGAATTTTTTTTTTCTTTTTGTGGCAGTAGATGACCGGTACCTGTGACTATTTGGCTGATGGACCAAGAAGGTTATTTGCTGGTTTGCAAGAGGTAAGAGCAGATCGAAACTAAGGCCTAATGGCAGGTGACTTGACGACATCAGAAAACGCAAGGCGGTAATGCGAGGAGAAGTTCAGACACGGCAGCAGTGTGCGTGAGATGGCTGCTGATCATTAGCAGCTGTTGCTTCGCACCACCGCAAGGCGTAGGTGGAACCAGTTCCTAACGCTCTTGACAGTCACTTCAAACTGTTTCAACACTCACGATCACTGGTGTACATAACGTACTGGCAGCTGCCTTACAGAGCAGAATGTGGTGTTTGCTGAACTAACACTCCCCAAAGAATCAATACTGTTGGTAATGCCTTAGCCTATCGTTTGCTTCCACAATGACTCTTCCACCCTCAAACTTCCACACAAATAAGAACTCTCCGCTGTCTCTAGCCTCTAACCGTGGGTCTCCAAAGCAAACTGGAAGATATTTTCTGAGTTTTTCTGCTATAATGATCCGACAACAATAACTTACCCAATGAAGTTCGTACCGTTCAGGTTAATGCACAGTTTTCAAGTTCCGCGAAAATCTAAACGCCATGTACATTGCGCAACCACCTTACTGCGAAAAACGTTTCCTCGCATTGTTAAGACGAAAGTTTTGTAGCTTGTAATGAAGAGTGAAATACTACACTTACCCCTTAACACGTCACGCACGATGCAGTAATAGCGAGTACATACCTGGAAAAGAGCGAAAAACTAGGCGTTAGAATGACAATTAAAAGTTTTCTGAACAAATAAACAACAACAGGAATCACATGTGTCATACAATGAAAGTCACTATAATCACATTTACGCACATTCTACAATAATCGCCTGTCATTCACACCCTAATCGTTGTTATAAATTTCTGTAAATATTTGAAAAGGAAAACTTTTTTGATGTGGCATCACGTATGACATTACGACTTTCATCTAATAATAACGGCACAATTATTAATTCATTACTAAGCGAACATAAAAACGAGAAAGAATTCTTATCACAATTTTCAGCATTTCTCATCGGGTTGACCAGTAATTATCTTTTCAGATTCGATGTCCATTACGACAGAAGATTTCAAATCTGAGATAATGTACGTAATCAAACTTCTTCGGAATAGTTGCTTTAAGTCGCCATAAAATGAAGAAAAGTGTTTTAATTTAATTATTAATAGCGTTATTAATATCACAGATAAAGTAACAAGAAGTGTAGTGGAAAACTAGTTTTTGGTTCGAGTTTGAGAAACACTACGTCATGCGCATGAAACAGTACAGTACGTCTCCCTACTCGAAATTTAATGCGATGTGCCTCAGACAGAAACTCACGGCCAGAAAGAAAGGAAGGAAGAAAGGAAGAAAGAAAGATTAGAGTCACTCGTCTGGTCGACAGCGAGGCCATTAGAGGCGGAGCACAAGCTCGGATTACGAAAGGCTAGGGAAGGAAATCAGCCGTATCCTTTTTCAATGGAACCATCCCGGCATTCAGCTGGAGCTATTGAGGGATGCCACGGAAGAACTAAGTCTAGATGGCTCGAAGCGGTCTTGAACCGCCGTTCTCCCGAATGCTAGTCCGGTGTGCTAACTATTGCGCTACCTCTCTCGGCAAACTCACTGCCAGAGCCGGCCGGAGTGGTCAAGCGGTTCTAGGCGCTACGTCTGGAAACGCGCGACCTCTACGGTCGCAGGTTCGAATCCTGCTTCGGACATGGATGTGTATGATGTCGTTAGTTTTAAGTAGTTCTAAGTTCTAGGAGACTGATGGCCTCAGATGTTAAGTCCCATAGTGCTCAGAGCCATTTGAACCATTTCACTGCCAGTAACTTTCATAAACAAGAATTAGTAAATTTTCCAAGCTGTAAGAGCGAACCTAGGAATATTCGGTCCAGTTCTTTTACTTTTACGGAACACCTATT